>NW_020450452.1:595699-609298 GCF_003343035.1 Apteryx rowi | reverse complement strand
GCCTCCTGTGCCGTGCCGAGCCGCGCCGGCGGCGGGCGCAGCTGTCGGTGGGGTGGGCTCGGCTCGCCGCCGCCGAGGGGCTGCCCGGGCGCCGCCGAGGGGCTCCGAGCGCCTTTGAAGGTCGCGTGTGTGCCGGCGGCCGCGGGGCCGGGGCCGCGACCGGATGTGTCAGCCGCGCGGTCGCGGGGCGCCCTGACCCCGCTAACGGCCGGCGGCTCTGCCGGAGCGGGCGCCTCGCAGGCACGTCTCCTTCGCGGGAGCGGGGTGTCCCGTGCCCGCCGCGCCGGTGCTGTGCGTGGTCACCGAGTACCTTACAGCTTGCAAGCTGCTAGGGAAGCGACGCTAAGCAAAATTAAATATCAAAAAAAAAAAAAAAAAGGCTCACTTTTCCGAAGTCTTATTTCAATTTGAAGCAACATGATATTGCAGAACTGATTTCTTTGGTTAATAATAAGAGGAAAAATGTTTTCAAACATGAATATCCGCTCTTTTTCTCAGAGAGAGAAAAATAACTTTATTGTTGTTTAGTCTAGATAATACCTTTGAGTGGTTTTTTTCACTGCCTGTGTGTTTGTAGTCCATGTTTGCCTTCCGTTTTTTTGTTTGATAAGTCCAATTTCTCGAGGTTGCATAGAACTGTTTATATTATGCATATTTGACATATGTAGAAGTATTCAGAATGAAAGTGAGCACGTCCTTGGTGAAGCAGTTTCTTTAGGTGCTTCAGAGCACATTTTAACTGTAATAGGCACTTGCTAGCTCTAACTGTTATGTGTGCGGGAAAGCACTGCAATAGTGACGTTGTAATTTTGGTGTGTAACTGGTAATTTCATATGGATTTTTAGTAAGGTTTCATATGACATGAACTGTGTAGCTTAAGGACCTAGTACTACCATCAGAAGACCTGTTTTAATGCTGCTAACTAAGAGTGTGTCTGGCTGATTCTTTAAACCTCATAAGAAATCTATTTCTAGTTTGAACTGATGACTTGTCTATTCTCTTTAGATATGTCTTATGGCACTTAAAACCTCAAGGATATCTTTTAAAAGGTTAACTTATCTTGGGAATACTGTAATAAGAAATCAAAGATGGTTTCTAGACCTATTTGTGTACTGTTTATATGAATTCTAGGCATTTTTGATGGATTTTTTGGTCTATTTCTAGGGCGGTGTAAGAACTACTTGACATGGTGTTGTCCTAACAGATAAGAAATCTCACTTTAGTTACAGAAGGATTAGTAGGAAATCTTAGTTGTTTTGGGGAGGGGGGGAAATGTGGTGTGAGTTTTAGTGAGTGACTTGTATTTTATGGCTTTTAGCATCATCTTTTTCTCTRTCAAGTAAGGAAACTCTGTATCTCACTGTATTGTACTGTATCTCATAATATGGTTGTAACCAGTTGTATGACTTTCAAGGAAAATAAACATTGTCAAAACACACACTTAAAACAACTTAAGCTTTTTCGTGCCAATATTCAGTGGAAGWTAGGCTGGATATTGGAGGAAGGTCAATATATGTATGTCACATCATGCTGAAATATTGACTCCATCCTTGCTAGTCAATTCCACAGCAGCARTGACAGAGTAGCTGTGGAATTTTTTTCTTTCGTGTGGACAGTTTTGCTTATTTCCAGTACCTACATTTGGATAAGTTAGTGTTTTGAGTATGTGTACAAGTTAAACCCCTTCCTCCTCTCCCCACCATAAGAATGCTCTCTCACATTTCAGTAGGAATGTAATAATTCATAGAAAACATTAAATGCTGAAAGCTTTTCTCTTTAATATTTCAGTGAGATAAGCTATTTTGAATTAGTTTTTATTGTGAGTATGGCTGAAAATATACAGCAGCGTTAATAGCGATTATTCGGAAATACTCTACTAGAAGATTTATAGAATATCTCAGTAATTCTGTATGTCA
Source organism: Apteryx rowi (assembly GCF_003343035.1). Classification (NCBI taxonomy): domain Eukaryota; kingdom Metazoa; phylum Chordata; class Aves; order Apterygiformes; family Apterygidae; genus Apteryx; species Apteryx rowi. The sequence goes on along the minus strand of NW_020450452.1, from coordinate 607,382 downwards.
TGCCACCAGTAAACAGATGTTAGAGTACTCCTTTGTCAGGCCATATCAAGAATTTAAAACATCTCTGTGCCCTTATTATATTAATTAACCTGATCTAGCCAAAGGAGGGAGGTTAATGTGTATGTGAGTAACAGTCACAGTATATTATGAGCTAAATAAATTTGTGCTTGCAGTTATTTTCCAGATGGTCTTTATTTAAAGAGGCAGACTGAAGGACATAATCAAAATAATATATTATATGAAAATTTTCTATTCTGTTTTTAAATATGCTAGTTATACTTTCCTATAGGGATATATAGGATATAGTAGACTATTGCTTAAAAGATACTGTGCTTGCTCCAAAGTCCCCCTGTCAGTCTTTTTGGTATTACAGTCACTCTTTTTTTTTTTTAGCAGATTTTCTGTTTATACTGGAAGACATGTGTGAGCCTTAGAATGAAGCTGAAAAGTTAAATTGACTTTGCTGTTAAGCAATAAATAACGTAAATATAAACTTTTTCTGTAAACTCTCAAGCATTTTGCTTGTCACAGTGGTAGATCAAATATTTTCAGTAAAAACTGTGACTGTTGTAAGTGATCTTTTCATATCACTGTAAGAGAAGAAGAGTTAATTTAACAGGAAAATGCAGCTTCAGCATAACACACTTCAAATCCTTTATTCCATGTCTCATACTGACAGCATATTGATTCGGATTGTGTAAAAGCTTATAACAATTCAGTGATAACTACAGTATGATTTCTTGTAACTTAAGTTATAACTGCTGATTTAGGAGAGATCTATGAGGGCAAAATACATCTCCTTTTGTGTGGTTCTTCTAAAATGTTCAGACCATCTAACTGATTTTTATTTATGTCTGAAATTAATGTAGGTGACTTATTAACTTACATTCCTGAATATAGGATTTGTAATACTGCCAATAACCTCATTTTTATAAAAACAAAAATCAGGAAATGCTGCGGTTGATCTTTTCTAAGTACATTGACTATGTACAGTGTGATTTGTGTGAAAGTTTAAGTGTTTGAATTTGAAAATGTATACTAGATATAGCGGACTTGCTATATTGTTCAGATGCAAGAAGACCTTTGTAGATAGTTCTGTATTTTCCGCAGTTGCTGTTTGTGTTGGAGACTGGTAGAGACACCACAAATGCACTAGGAGATTGAAGTTTCAACTCTCTACAAGAATACTAGTAAAAGCTTGTCAGTTTTGGATCTGCTTATCGGTTTGTGGAACCTTCCTTGTTTTGTGACTTCCAAAGGAGGACAGAAATACATGAACGGAGTACTGAACTGGGCAGCAGGATGGGAACAGAGGGAGAGGAGGAATAGTTAAAACACAGCTCGATGAAGTTTTGACTTTTTCTTCACCGGAATGATAATGTTCTCAGCATAGCTGTCTCAATTCATGTAGTCAAAATATAGCTAATTTGCTTTACTAGCTTTTACCTTAGCTAAATATAATATATAATATTATATTTATATAATAATTTATATAATTTTATTTATATAATATAATAAATATAGCTAAGGTAAAATATAAAATTGTATGTTTTAACCAAGTCCATAATGCTGGATTTTTTTTTCCACTAGCTGCTTAAATAAGCCCCCAAATTTTCTCCTTCCAGTTTAAGCTGAATACTAGTGTGAGAGAAATTTCACCTCTTACCTTTTATGTGGATTCTTCTACACTCTGTGGCCTGAAAGTATTTTTGGAAGAGGGTCCCCTTCTACAGTGTCTGATTTTTATCACTTTCAGCTATTGCAAGTGGAAGGGTTCTGCTTAAATGGTTTGATCTGGTATGGCAGTTTCTTTGTTCCTATGCAAAGTAAATAGATTGTAACTAACTAATCTGCAGCTTTCTGTCTCATTGGATTTAGTGACACTAAAGGTTCAGTCTTCACCCTCACTGAGAGGAGTCTAGGTGCTGTTCTTTAAGATACCCTCGTAGATGTGTGCCTTACCCAAAACTCAAGTATGTAGTCCAAGATCTTTTTTAAGATCAGTTTTTCCATCTATGTGATGGACTTGAACTTCACTGGATCTTTTAGTGTGCTGATGCATTTGTTATTGTTTGAAGTTGGAGTAAAGGTAACGATGCAGCTGTGCAAAAGCTTGTGCTGGTGCATGAGAGAGGATGAGGCAGAATGGAAATGCCTGGGGGTGGGGTGACTGTGGGAATGCTTCTGTTGGCTTTTGCTGGCTTAAAGTATTCGTGAAACTTGGCTCAAGTTTGTTTAAAATAGAAATTATATGCCGCCACGTAATTATTCTTTAAACAAACTTTTAAAGCTAGTTTTTAGCAGCAGTGGTGATAGAGAACTGATCTGTTTTGAGTTCTGGAGTTTCTAATGCTAATCTTGGTGTTCACAGAGAAGTCTCTGTCAAAACCCAAGGGTCATCTTATTTTACTTTCTATCTGCTCTGCTCTCACTTAAAACTCTAGAATTACAACTTGCTCTTTTGATTGAGGCAAAGCAGACAGAAGCCTTTTAAGAGGTTTTCATTACTTGTCTCTAGGTGACTAGGAGAATGCTGTTATGTGGTAAGTTGCTTTCTGTTGCTTCCCTCCCACTTTATCTTTACTCCCAGGCCGAGCCCGTTGCCTCCAGAACACTTCCTGTTTCCGGTCTGGTCAGGATCGAGAATTTGAGAATCTGGCTCCATAGTGAATCTTCTTGATTTTTTCTTTTTCCTTTTCTGGAAGATAGTTTTTTGTGTTTTTTGTTTTTGTTTTTGAAGATCAGAAGTTTTCTTGGTCTTGACAGAAAAATGTACTAAAACCCAGCAGCTCTCTTTACTTGATACTTAAGAATCATTTGAAATTGGGAAATGTTTACATTCTGTCTGGAGACTGATGAAATTCTTTTCTGATTGTGTTAATAAAAGCTGGAAATGCATTAAATTTTCTAGAACACTTAACAGATGAAGTTGAGAACTTTTCCTGATAGACTGCTTCAGAAAGATCAGCAACGGTGTTTGACAGAATGTTTCAAAAAGCACAGCATGATATGTGTCTCAGATTAAATGAACATAGTTCTCATCCAAATCTATTACACTTTCACCCTATTCCTCCTAGATTTTATCATGATAGAGGTTGTCTTGACTCATGATTGTCTGGAATCATAAGCATGAACAACAGCCTTCTGAAATATTACGGTAGTATTAAATGTAGTATTTTGTAATGGAATGGCTACTAATATACATAGGTCACCAGGTGACCTCAGTTCTTCTCTAGCATTTCTCATCAATAGATTTCACACTATTTATTGCTGGTGCATATTTCGGCTTCCTTTAACTAACTTATCCAGGGTCACTGTGGAAGTCAGTGGCCAAACTGGGAATAGAGTACTGGAGAAAAGGACTGTGTCTCCTAGACCACACTGACATCTAATGACATTTTGTTTTCTGAGCTTTCTTCCATCCTCTTCCTAAGCATCCTGTCATCTTGCTTTTGAGCAGACTGAAATGAGTCTTTGCTCAGCTGTCAGCAATGATGATCAGGTCCCTTTGTGAACTGTTAGTCAACCCTCAAGGGTATGCAGCTAAAACTTCTTGTTTTAACCCACTGATATGCATTTCTTTTCACTTGTTATTTCTGTCAAATACACTACCCTGAGGATCTTTTTTGTACATCCTATGACCATCATGCTTGTATCTTCAGAACTATTCCTCTCGGGTACTGATAGGGCTCACTATAAATATTTATTGTGTTGAAGGGGGGAAAAAAAATCCAATTTAAAAAGATCCCAGTTTGAGAAACAGGTTTATTTTTAAACAAATTATCAATGTTTTCCTCCCATTCTACTACCAATAAATGCCTGCAGAAAGTTATTTTAGTAATTCTTTATTTTCTTTAAAAAGAAGACTTTAAAGGTCAGTGGAAATAGGGTCACCCCATTACCTTCAGGTAATATTTACCTGCCCTGTATTTGAAGGGGCATACAAAATGCCTGTATCTGAAATGTGTGGTGAAACTTGCATTGACCTCTGGTTTGCAGTTTGTGTAGAGTTTACTGACCTTGTCAAATTAATGCACTCTAACAGGCAAGTGTTTGTTTATTGTCATGATTAAGACAATATTTTAATTGCTTTGAATTATGGCAAAGTAATTTGTTTGCTGAATATGTACTTATAAAATTCATGTGCAGTCAGTGACAGTTTTTTGTTTGCTAATATCTTGTAAAAATTTTTTTCTTTTTTTTCAAGTTTCTAGACTGAGTTGTCTGGTGTGGTACAACACAAGAAAATTAAATTGAAAGGAATATTAGTAAGTTGTAACTTTATCACCAGCTATGTAATAGGTATCTTAAATTTTTCCATAAAATATCTGAAATGTTTGGAGGGTTTTTTAGTAATTATCTCTACAGATTCCTAGTCTATGACTAAAGACTTGTTTGCTTAATGTGAGAAAGCTTTGCAGTTTAATTATTATGGAAACTGACTGAAGTAGTGCTAATGCTTTCCAAAAAGAAAATATTAAATTTGGAAGAACGTCCCATATTAAGGATCCATATTGCTTATTAATTTTGTTGGATTATTCATATAAATAATTTATGTGATGGTTCCTRTATTTGTGTAAAATTCAAAACCTCTTGAGAGCGGAAGTGAGACAGCTCTCAGGAAGTTCAGACTTAAAATGTAGGTGGCAGCAGCTGGATTCTAAACTGAGTGGGGCTGGGCACAGTTTTTCCTGAAACGGTATTAATATGCATAAGTTTATTTTTAAAAACAGTTATTTCAACAATGTCTCTATATACTTCTGAAAAATGAACTCTTCTGTAAATACAGAATATACATAACTTATTGTGGTTTTGACTGTAAATTTTCCACGTACTCCTAACAAGCAGTTCCAATATGGTACATTTCCAGAGCTCTGCAGGTAGAGCAGATGCCCCAGCCAGTGGGAGAAGCAGGGGCAGCGGGTTTTCTATTAGGTTTMCTATTGTGGAAATTAGTTCTTACGTACTGTGAACCAAATGTTGTCACTCTTTGCTGCCTGCCCTGCTATTGTGCCTTCTGGCTTCCAGCAAGGTCCCTTTTAAAGGGAAACGTAGTATTGCTTGCTAATCTTCAAGGTTACAGCCAGGAACTCCTGCACTGCTATCTTCTGCTCCGCACAGACTTGTTCACACCTCCTCTAAACGTTTCCCTAAAATTAAGTGGGAGTTCCAGTTTGATCCCCTTGCGAGAATTTGCTGAGTTGCAACTGCGTGTTTGTCATTGCTCCCAGAGACTCTTAGGAGGAAGATCAGAGTTGCTGGGTAGAGATGTCTTGAAGACTTGCAGAATGTTCCCTGTATGTTTTAAATGAGTGTTACAGGAAGGGGAAGGAGAGGGAGCTGCTCCCTCTCTTCCCTACTTCTTTTACCTTGTGTACAAGAAGGCATGAGATGAAACCCTTTAAGGCATGCAGATCTCTGACAGACTGCAATGCAGATATTCTTCAGTGTTGTCATTTTAAGAGTGCAGTGTGCCAAACTGATATAGAAAAGATTGGATGATTGAAGTGTTTTGGTTTCTCTCACTGCAAATTTGACATGCAAACTGACACTCAGACCACCTTTTTTCGTGGAAAGAAGGCAATCAATCCCACCAGAGAATTAAGTAATAAAATATTTCAAATTAAACAAAACATTTACATCTATGCAAAGTTGGAAGATGCTTACATGTACAGATGTGCTAAGTATTGTAAACTGACATACACAGATATCCTCAACAGGCTGAGTGAGGAGAAATAATAAGGGCTGGAAAAGTGTTTAATTCAGGTGATACATGGCAATTACAATTGCTGSAATGGGTTACAGAGCCCTAATATCTGAGTATTGCTTCCAGCTGCTGCTGCGGGTCTGTTGTCTCTGACCCTAGCAGAGGTCTGTGGAGTGATGAGGGGAGCAGTAGGTCAGATAGAGGATTATCAGGCAGTAAGGAAGCTCTCTCTCCCCTTCCTCCCCTACTGTTTATAACTTTGAGACRCCATCACCTGACCTTCTTTTCAGAAGCCAAAAGTCGTCTTTGGCTCCATTCAGAACTGTTTTCACTAATTTCAGCTTCATTGTTGGTAGTCAAGGACTTGATTTTAACAGAAAAAGAATGAATGTCTTCTGCCTTTGAAGTACCTATGTAAGGAAAATCGTTCCATTTCGGCATCTAAGTGATTCTCCATGGGATTGGAAAACATGGGATAAAAGGTTAGAAAGCAGCATATCAGTAGAATAAACAGATGTGAACTGTTTTCTGGTACCCTTATTATTCCTGTTTCCTGCAACAGTGCTACCTTGGTTGCACATAATTTCAGCCCAAAAGAATCTCTCAGGCCGAGCTTTTTTCTGTTTGAGAAAGATCAGAGATTGCACACTGCTATCCTAAACTCTCCTACAAATTTTGTTTCTCTTCTACAATGGAAACCTGGACTTTTTTTTGGGGGGGGGGGGAGAGGGGGGGAAGCTGGAAGGCTTTAGGCTGAGAGTTGCCCTGCCAGAAGACCACAGAAGAGATCTTGATGACATCTTCTCTTTCAAATGTTTACTTTCTGTACCCCAGTGTCAGTAATCTTTCTTGACCCTTGCTCTTAGAATGCGATATATAGTGTAAGTTTACTAATAATATCAAAAGCCTATGTGAAAACTGTGGCATTTGTCAGAAAGATATCTGGATCTACACTGTCTTTAYGCAAATCTCTTGCCTGTTTTCTGTAATAAATGATATTAAACTAATGAAATTGTTTAACATTCTATTTTTTGAAATACTCATTTGGAGTATAGCTATACTTGGTCTTGAAATCATATCAGTTGCACTGAAAATTTTGAAGTATATATTTAGTCTCTAGAACACATGCATACATGCTGTAAGAGAAGCAGTACTACTGTATCTTCAGTCTTTTCTTTAAGCATGTAGTTAAGTTTCAGCACATTCAAGAGCAACGGTACACAATGTTGTCCAAATAAACATGCTGAAGCATATGCTTCCCTTTAGTACCTCAGCAGAAAATTAGTATGCTCTACTGTGTGCTTGTTCTGACTTGTTCAGAGCTGCATGTGTGGCAGTATTTTACAGATGTACTATTAGTAAAGATGCACAGTGAAGCTATGGGGAGAAAGACAATGGCTTCACTATTTTGAAATCGACTATATAGCAATTAAATTCCTATATTTAAAATCCACTGCAAATGGGAATAGAAGGCTGGTGCCTGGGCAGGCCACTTGTAGACCCTGAGAACCAAAACTGCAGGGAAGAGCACTGCTAGGACTTCTAGGCTTTGGGCTTCCTTTCAGTCCACAAAGTGGACTGTTGAGGAGCTAGAAAGGGGAGCTAACAGGAAATTTGCCAGCTTTTACCATGTATGCTAAGTTCCGTAGGAACTTCATCAAAATGGGTCTCTGACTTTCTTGAATAGACAAATAACCTGGGCGGGGGGTGTGGGGGGGGAGTTATTACTTTCCAGCCAGCTATGGTCCACAACCAATCTAGGATTGATTAATAGTTATAGCTGGTGTTTGTGACAATGAACAGCTGTTCATCTTGACTGCTGCATTAGCTTAGCACTATGCATAAGTAGTTCAGTTGTCTTTAACTATTTAGGAATGTGTGAGTGTTGTTATGTAATTGGGACCTAAACAAAAACACAGGTTTTGATCTTGTGACTGAACCTCTAGTGAAACCTTTTATGCAACTGTGGAGTCTTGCAGACATAATTGGTATTCTTTGTGAGTGAATGACCACTTCTTGTGGATCTATCCAATTTGTAGTATTGGTGCCTTAGCCTGATGAAGGTTTAGCACTAAGCAGATGACACTTCGTTAGTTTGAGTTTCGTTCAAAACCTAAATCCCAATTCAGAGAAAAGTTAGGACCCACATTACCACTATGTCCACTTTTTTGAGTTGCAGGTGACTCTTTCAGGATTCTGAGTGCAGCTTTTCTGCTCATCAAGTCTATCAGGCTGCTGGCAGCAGGGCTGTGCTAGAAACGAAGGTAGTTGTGCTCACAAACTCTGGGTAGGTGCTGTGCATCCTGTGGCCCTCAGCTATACAAGAACTTCTAGTATGTGACTCATAAGACTAGTAAGGCAAGCCATCTCTGATATTTCAGGCAGAGGAATGTGATGAACAGTTATGGCTGTTGCGTATAGCCTGAACTTTAGGAGAAGTAAGGGCTTTATGCAGTATATTTGTATTTCAGACAAGAAGAGAACTCCAAAGAGTAGGAACACAAAGACTTGAGGACAGAAGGGGAGGAAGGGGGGCATGGCACCTAAACGAGGATGAAAGAAGCTGGAAAAAGGGGTAACATAATGGGTAGCAGAATACCAGCCTGAAGAAAAAAAATGGGGCTGAGACTAGAAAAGGAGAAACTGGCAATGGAAAGAAGGGGAATGAGTGGGTGAGGAGTAAGCTGGAGATCTACAAGATGATGAGAGTTGGAGAAAGGTGGTGATAGGAGAAGCAGCAATCCTGAGCAGAACTGGAAGTGGAAGAAAGGAGCTAGAGAAGAGGGAGTGAAAGCTTAGATAGAGAACACAATTTGGGGAGAGAGAAATGAAAGTACATGCAGATCCCTGACAGGGCAAACAAGCTGGAAGAGATTTCACAGGGTGCTGAAACAGGAAGATTTGGGAAGGTGGCCCCTGTAGAGCTTGGGGGAAAGAAGGATGCAAGATCTCCTAGTGATGAAGCTTGAATTACTAAGGCAAGACCTCTGAGGTCTAACAGAATCTCCACATGTTATCGTGTAATATAAATTTAGGTATAGTTAGCATGCCTAGGCAGAAACATCCTAGGCTATGCCAGTACTGTTTTCTTACACACTGATTTGTGAAATGCTAAAAATGGTGAGTTTCTGTGTATGGTTAAGACCCCAATTCAAAAAATACAGCAGTGAAAGCTGTCAAAAGTAGGAATGTAGTTTTTTTCCCCTTTAATGCATCTAGGACCTTTTTATTTACAAATAGCTATACCATAGGAGCCATAACATCTTGAAAAAATACTCAGTTTGCTTGTTTCTGCTTATTGGGAAATAGTTCAACTCTGTTCATGTTTGTAAAAGAAAGACTAATGAATAAATTATCATTCTCGTGTTATCATTTGTACAAAATTTACATTAAATGTGTCTCTGATCTTAGAGCCAAGATGCCTACGCATTTCCCTGAATTGCACAACTGATAGGTAGGTAAACTGGCTTGGAACAGAGCCAAAAGTAGATGGAAGGGTGTGGATTTTCTTCATTCTTTTGTTTTTTGGCAATAGCTGAATCTCAAATCAGTGAAGCATTATCATCTGTGCAAAAGATCTCCACTGGTTGTAGTAGTGGGACCAGCTGTGCTTTGTCTCCCCTCTGTGGGGAGAATATAGCTTGCGTTATGGGAGCTGATACCTTAAGCAGAACAAGCTCTTTTTCATTAGGTATGTCCAGTAAGTCTTGGGAGAAGATACAGCTGCCTCTGGATTTCAAAATGCTTTTTTTATCTAGCCAAAGTGATGACACACAGATTTATGATTTGATGAAGGTACAAGGCAGGCGTATGGATCTTGCCTTAAGGAAACCTTTTAAACTATTTTTCTCTTTTCTTGAAAAAAATTGCATAAACGCAGTTGATGTTTTCATTGTAGTTACAATAATTAGACAAGGTTTTTTGGCCTTTGCTATAGCAGTCAGTCAGTCTATCCAGTCTTTCCTCAATTTTGCCTGCAGTCAGTTTCAAAAAATAAAATTTGCTCTTTTTTTTTTCCACCCCTAAACTCACTTTAGAAAACAAACATCTCACTTTCTCTCCTGAAGTTCCAGTGTCTGCTTTACTGTGTTTCTGAGCCTTATTGTGGTAAGATCTGCATTTTGATACCCCAGAGGAAATGGGAAATGACAGAATATGAGTCTAGCACTGTTTACTCCCTTTCTGTGTTCAAATAAAATGCATGTTTTTATAACTGTGAGGTGGGGAAAAAGCTGGCTGTCATGAGGGAAGCAGTTAGTATAGCTAATTCTTACCATGGCAACTTTTGATAAGGATTTGTTGGGTTACTGTATACTTTTTTTGTAGTTACTAAAATAATCTATAATTTCATGAGTAAATATGTTTAGCTGCTTCAGTTTAACTACATGAGTACTTCAGCTGCTATGAATGGGCAGTCAGGGTATAAGTATTGAGAACTGTGCTATTTAATAATCTTATAGCAGTTTGTTGCTTCTAATTTTGTGCAGATGAGTGGCTGGCTGGCTAATGCTTAATCCAGGCATATTAAGCAAGTAGATGAGTGAGTTCTTGCTTGCAAGTGTTGCCCTTTTCTGCCTGCTGTGGTGAAATAGATACAGATTGATCCTGTATCTTAATATTCAGATAGTATTTGGAATATAAATTCAACTGACTATATAACTGTCTTTAGTTTTACAGGATAGAATTATTAGGACAAATGAAGAACATCAGTCTWTGTAGACTGGACTGAAACCAACCTTGTTCCAGTTCAAGGGCTTTTTCTTCTGACGCCTGAATGGACTTAGGGTTCAGTCACCTTGGTCATAGATTCTGTATCCTATTACCTGGAAGCTTACAGGTATCAGTTAATTCAATGGGTAATGTCAGTCTTCTGCTTCTGCTTACCAGCCAGGCTGCTTTCAGTGCCTAGCATAAGATTAACCTGTTCAGAGAAGTATTTCCACAAACAGTCCRTTAGTAAGACACCAGGGCATGACTTGTTTCATGCACAGGCTTTCCCTGACTATATTTCAAAGAGTATTTACTGGAAACTGATTTTTCATTTTGCTTGTTACGTATGCAATGTAGTTTCCTAATGATCTGAAAAGCACTTATGCACCTGTTTAAAGAAGTAGCCCTTGCTGCTCTGACAATTAAGTTATGGTCTCATTTCTGAGGGGCTGCTACTGTGATACAAATCCTTGTGGTAAGAAGTAAAATGAKTCTAAGCCATCTTTAGTGATCACAAATGTTTGCATAATTATCTTTGACTACTATAATAGCTTAACACATGACTTATCTGTGTGTTAAAGTAAATGCTTTTTACATCCTTTTTATTAAAGACATTTAAGTCTTGTCTAAAGGTCTTTCAGAATGGTATTTTTTTTCATTGGCCCTAATCTGCATATTTCAAATACTTTTCAATGACTGTAAAGTTCTAAATTTTTAAGACATTCTAGCCGTGCATTGATTTGACATAAGATTTCTCTTGCAATCTCTTTATATGTGACATTGCCACTAAACTAAAGCACTTTCAGAGTTGTAACGGGTGTGGATGCCCCCTCCCCCCACTTTTTTTAAATAGAACCCACATCCTCTAGCAAAGTGGGGAAAATGAAATTGGATTAGGAGTTTGTAATAATAAGAGAGCTTTAGACAAGTAATGGAGTAGGTGTCTTATTATGTCRTGTTAATGTGAGTTGTTTTTGACTCTAAGGTTTAAAGTAGTAACACAAGCAGGATGGTCACAAGTGGGACTGTAAACTAGGACAGCTACTGAAAATGGTGAGTGTGCTTGGTAATCTGATTTAATTTGTTGCTTCTTCATGCTTTCACAGGCTGAAGCAGAGCTGATGAGTATAAGCTTTCTTAGTGGCATCTCACAGAATCGCTGAGGTTGGAAGGGACCTCTGGAGATCATCTAGTCCAACCCCCCTGCTCAAGCAGGGTCACCTAGAGCACATTGCACAGGATTGCATCCAGGCGCGTTTTGAATAT
>NW_020450452.1:580897-592560 GCF_003343035.1 Apteryx rowi | reverse complement strand
CATCCCCAGAGCTCTGAAATCCTGCTTGATGGTCTCCAGTTTGCCCTTGGTGTCATTGGCACCCACATGGAAGAGCAGCAGTGGGTAATAGTCCGAAGCGTGGACAAACCTTGGCAGTCTTTCCATGACATCTCTCACATGAGCCTCTGGCAGGCCACAAATCTCTCTAGACATGAGGTCAGGCTGGCAGATAGATGCCTCCGTCCCCTGCAGCAGGGAGYCCCCCACAACAATCACCTGCCGCTTCTTCTGGGCGTTCCAGCAAGGCACAGGGTCTGTTGTCCCAGGTACTTCCCTGGCAGGCATGCCCATCTCCTCCTCATCCTGGAGGGCACTAAACCTGTTCTTCAGCTGCAAGTCTTTGGGAGTAGTAGGAGCCTTCCTCCTCCTATGAGCAGTGGCCAGTTTCCAGCCTTCTTCTGCGATGTTATGATGTGCCATTTCACACGGCACAGAGCCCTCTGGCAACTCCACTGCYGYRGGGGGTTGGGACTCCYGRAGCTGTACAGTCTCTGAGAATACCCTGTCTATCTCTTGCTCTGCTTCTCGGATGCTGCGCAGCCTACTGACCTCCTCCCGTAACTCGCTTACCTGCCGACACAAGTCGTCAACAGCAGCACACCTCCTGCAGGAGAGCTGRCTGCCAGCCCAGGCCTCCCRGAGAGGCCCCAAGCACTCCCTGCAGCCTGAGACCTGTAGGGCTGCATCTACTGTCAGAGGGTTGGTCTGGGTCCCAGCCTCTGACACAGCAACTCCAACAGCTGCTGGGGAACGTGGTCTGCGGCGTGTCACGACCATACTTGAGGAAGCGTACACCACAGGGAACAGAAATGAAGGTCCCTTCGTGCACCCTTCTGCGCAAACTGCTGCCTCTGTTCGCTGCGCTCAGGGAAAGGCTTCATATTGTCAGTTGTTGGTATTGATTTTCTTTGGGTGAAAATATTTCCTGTTATGAGGAATATAACTTCCTTTTTCTTGAGCTAGTGCAGTGAAACTTTGCACTTTATTTCCCACACTCTTAGGACAATTTCATTACAACAGAAAATATTGCTGCTTCAAGTTGCATCCTAAGTTCATAGAGAATAAAAAACGTGACTAAAGGAGATCTTCAGCAATAGCTRTTTTACAGATCTACGTATACCTCAATTTTTTTCCCCCCCAGGTAATATAAAATGTAAGGTCAGAAACAGAGCAACTCCTGTGTAATGTCTCATAGGCTTCCATATTGTTTTAGCAGTTAATTCACTCTTCATGTGAAAAACTTTAAATTTAAACTTCAAGGCTAGAGAACCCGAGTGAATGTTTGAACCCTTGCTTTGAACTTATGCATTATGTGTCATGGATAGTATTATATCTTTTTATTTAATATTTTAACAAAATGCTTAATCGTCTTAGGTTTCATTAAAGCCCATTTTGCTGTTAGTAATTAATGATTTACATCAGTTTGGCAACCTTTAGCGTACTGTTTTGTGGGAGTTCATTGAAAACCAGTAACATGACAGAACCCAAAATACTTATGCAAAGAGGTGAAAACTAGCATTTTGCCTAAGGAATTATTTAAAAAATTGGTCAGAAGATTACTGTAATGAAAAAACTCTTAAAGTTTCTGAGGATTATSTTTTCCTGTCCTTCCCCATCCCCTACACAAATATTTTCTATTGGTTTTGATAGTGTCTTAAGCAGGGTCATCATTAACTGACCATACTAGAAGGCTTTCCTTTCAGGTCAGTGTGTGTTGAACAAGAACATTCTGGGGAGTCACAACAACAAAAAAAAGAGGATGCTGTGACAGTCTGAGCATGCCACTTCCGTGAATGTACCAACTATGATAGTCAGCAAATGTTGTCTGGCTTTCTCAAAGTTGGGTGCCTAGTATTACTTGTTTTGGTAACAGATACTCAGCTTCTTCCAGCTTTGAAAGAAGGCAGGGTAAAAGTGCAGGTTGAGAGTCTTCCATAAGCAATTTGACCACGCATTAGATTCTCAGTTAATTCAGTAGGACAGATACTGATTAATAGGTAGGTTAGAATTTTCTGCATGATTCCAATTCATTCTGGTATGTAGTCATGTCAGTTGTCTTAATGACTTATTGGCCTTTTTATCTTAACTGTTTCGTGGCCTTTTTTTTTTTTTTTCTTCAGTTTAGGCAAGCAGATCTAGTGTCAGTCTGTTCAGTGCATCATTTGAATGACAGGAATAATCAGCCTTAGTTTTGTTCTGTCCAAAGTTCCACTTCACTATGTTAATGTGGCTTCGTTACATCACAGTCCATTTATGTATAATGTTTGCATGTCTGAAGCTGCAACACATTTCTGTCTTTACATTTTGTTTTCTTTCAATATCATTGCACAGAAGTTGAATTTAAGTTTTAGTAGATGATAGTTAGTAGATAACTATTTTAGCAGTCTTCTCCTGTACTGTTGAAATGCTTATGCAAAAGGCATTGAGTGTGGAATTTTCCCTGCATGTTTCTTACTTTAAATGCGTTGCTTAAAAATTCATCCTGCTTTAGATTACTACTGATTTTTATTTGGATTCTATTTTTAAATCCTCAAATAGATTGACATTAGATTGTCAGAAGGTAGGGACAACATGCATTGAGCTATTTTGATTATGATTCTTTCTTCATAAAACACCTAGACATCTTGAAGTCAAGGAGGAAAACTTAGTTAAGGCAGAACTGATTTGATCATTCCAAATATGAATACATGTTCTTGAAGAAAACTAACTCTTCATTTTCATTTCACTAAGTAAAGTTGTGGCTGCTTGCAAATAAATGGAGTCAGCTTAAAAATTGTGGATTGGTCTGAGTCCAGTACAAAGACTGAGAAACTATAACTTGTTTCAGAAGGAAGAAAAAAAAAATCAAAGCCAAAGGATAGGCATTTTTGAGTTACACTAGATTAGATTTTACAGCTTGAAGATGACTTTGCATAACTGAATGTGCAGAGAACTATAGGAATCAATTCTAGCAGAAATAAGTTGGGCTTCATCAAATCCAAAACTCAGAAAGGACTGGATGAGTCAGGCCTCACCCAGGTCTTAACTACATGCTGATATTTGCATAGGAACACAAACCATACCAAAAATATTGTAATGAGCCAAATGCCTCTACACTGGTCATTAAAACGTAGATTTTGACTTAAGGGGAGAGAGTTGAATGTGGTGAAAGCAATTTTTTAACAGCAATTTGTCATTTAGGTAATGGGGAAGAGGAGTTTCTGKTTTTTTTTCCCCTTCTCAACAAGTAGCAACCAATGAAAATGTTCTACTCTTGTGTTGTACCTTAATAGGTGCAACTCCTATGAGTTCATGTTTCTTGTTCAGTTTTTTCCATAGCCGGTTGGATTTTCATTCATAACTGTCTCATTTTTCCTGTGGTCAGGCTTTTTTCAAAGTAACCATCATATTCCTTACTCAGTGTTTTGAGGTATTTCTTGTTTGTTTGTTTTGTTGTTGTTTGTTTGTTTTTAATATTGAAGTTTTAAAACACCATATTCTTAGTGTTCTGGGAAACATCAACAGAAGACAGATGCTTCTCCTGAATGTTCAAGGAGAATAAATCACTTGGTCAAAGTTACTCAAATTTCTTCTTAATTTCAATTAATAGCTTTGTATTCTCCTTCTTGTCAGTATTCGATTTGCATGTTTCCTGAAGAAGAATGCATTTTATGCTCTTTCCTTGCTGTGCACTTGTTACATTTGCATGTGTAGAAAGTGACGACTGGATTTTAAATAACTAATTCTAGAGCTCAGCTGTATTTAAGTGTGAAGCCTAAGTTTGGAAAGCGCTTAACAGCTTTTGGAGGCTTGGTGTTTTAGAAAACCAAATTGCTTTTATGGATGCTTTCACATGAGTTGGGAAGCTTTTGAAACAGTTGTAAAATGTGAAGGGGGGGAAGGGGAGCGATTCAGAACAACAGTTGCTGATAACTTTTCACCTTCTTCAGAAATGTAAATCCATCTTTTTCTCAAGATGGCACTGGGAACAAATTTACTGAAGATGGTGCTTATCAACCAGTTTGCCCTAAGTGATGTAGCTTATCCTGGCTCTGTTTAGGGTTGAGTGTACAAAATTAAATATATTTGCATTAGTAATTTGGAAGTAATTAAGAGTCTTCCAAGAATGTCAAAACTTGTTTAATTTTCTCAAAATAAGTAATTTAGTTGAGATGTTTTTGTTAAACCTTTTGTTTTTGAAGAGAGAATAGGTGACTTTTTTCATCAATTCTTGGCAAAGCAATAGGGTTTTTTAGGGCTGTATTTTTTAAGGATCATTTTTTGATATTCTGTTAAGAAATTATAACATGCTTTTGAAAATATGAGATTCTGTCAATGTTGGTTTAACTTCACTACAGACCAGTGAAAAAAATGAACTAGGGAAGTTCCAGAAACCAAATTAAAACACGCTTGAAAGCACAAATTCACTTAGTCTCTTCCTTATCATGGCGTATCATGGTGTCCAAAACTACTGSAGAATTTTTGTGAGAAACTATCAATGAATTGAAATAAAAACTTGCTGCAGAAACATATGCACTAGTTCCAGCAATTCATTTTAAAACCAAAGTACAAAAAGAGTATCTCAGTTGATGGTGAATTTTGTGTTGTGAAGTGGATGAGGAACTCTATTCTGGCTTCTTCYTGAAGTGAAATGGTAAAACTTGCAAAATATCAGGCTCTGGGAGTTTTTTGTAAAAGAAGATGGTTTCTTGGCCAGCCTCAAAACTTGTGGTTTGCATTTGCAGAGATTTGCTTCTGACGGTGGGAGGTGGAGAGGAAAAGAGACAGGTCCTGGCTTTACTGAAGCTCTGGAGCTGGTTCAACATTGTCATTTATGGTCTATTCTTCTGTTTTTTGCCTTTGTTGTATGCATATGTTTCACGTATTTTTCCCAATTGTTCTTCACTGCAGTAAACAGTAGGATAAAAGTTAAGGACAAAATATTTATGTAATTAGGATCTGTGTTAGATGTGTAGGGGAGGCTTTTTAGCTTTCTTCTGAAAGCACAGCCCCTCAAGAAACACTTAATTTAAATAACACTACTSTTAGCAACACAAAAGGGTCTTGCAATAATTTTTTTATCTAAATGTTGCTGAAATAATCTGAAAATTTCCCCTGGAATAAATATGAGGCTAATAGATGCAAAATTTTATAGATGGGTTTGAACCACAAAGTTAAAATATAAAGTATATTTTTCTTCCTTAATTATACCCATGTCTAGGTCAAATACTGTGAGTTAAGGAAGCCTTACATTCATAAAACGTTTTTGAATGGTGTTTACTACTAAGGAGGTACTGCAGAGTACTTGGTTTCATTTTCTGGAATACTTTCTTAAACTTGTAAAATCAGAGATTGTAGAATTACGGAGTTTGCTTTCATTGCAGATGCAGAAATCTTAACCTGCAGGTTGGTATGAAATTTTCCATCAAATTACCACTTTACATTGTTTTTCATAGCTGAGTTAGAAAGGTGTCCTAGAATCACTAGCATAAAAACACACAGAAGTTGCTATGAAATGAGAAATCTGGAAGCTACTTTTAAAGAGTAAAGCTTAAAAGGAATGTAGGAAACAAATATGGGAGTTTAAACATATTCCACAGATTCAGCCTCGTGGGGTGTGGTTTGTTTGTGTGGGGAGTTTTGTTTGTTTTTGCTTTAGCAGCTTCGTAGTTGGTGCTCATCAACAGAGCTTTGGACCCAGCTGAAGTAAGGAGGCCTTTCAGGTTTGCAGTATACGTTGGTTTCACAAGTGAAAGGTAGCAAAGTAGTTCTATTACAGTAGATGAGAGGAGATAATAGTAATTAAATTACACATACCTATCAAATAGTATGGCATACTTTGCATTTTGTGTGAAGTAATTCCTGATACAGGTCTAAATAGTCTTGAAAGATCACTGTCATGTCTGATTTTTAGCACTTCCTGGGAAAACAGTGCTTCAGTCTCCTATCTCAACTCATTTCATTGCCAATTAATAAACAAGTAGTAGGTCAGCGATCTTTAGCACGTACCTCTGTGGCACAAGTGACAGTTACGAGACATGTGGATAACTTAAAGATGACTTATTTTAATCTAATCTAATGTTAGTCACAAAGTTTGGGAAGATTTTCGTGTAGTAAAGTGAGAGGGAAGTATATAGTCCTTTGAAAAAATACAGGTACCAGACGGAATTCTGTTAATGTTCCATGATATTTTTCAAGACTAATTTTCTTAGTTTGCCATATTTTTCTCCAGATCTAGTATTAATTGTTTGTCTTAGATAGAATCGTGTGTTTGATTTGTGGGGCTACTATTAAGACCAGTGTAGATCTGATGTCCTTTAATCTGATTGCAAGTTAACAGTATGTCTTACAACTAGAAGCCTTACCTTTAATGATAAAATCAAATTGTGAAGCAACGTAGGGGTATACAGTGGAATGTCATCTTTTTTGCTTTTTATTGTACTACTTGGTGAATAAATAAAACTACAAGAAGGTGTTCAAGATTCAAACAAGGAAAACTGTTGCCCCTTCCCCAACAGCGGAGGCATTTATGCTTTGTGATAAACTAGATATAGAAATTGTGTTTATTGTCCTCATACAGTTGAATTCTATCGCCCTTTATACAGAGGAAAAACTACAGATAACTAACTAGCTTAACATGTTGTTCATAACTTTTGTTGGCAACTTTTTCAGGCGTGAGCTAGATCTTATGCTGTGCCTTCCTCTCAGTTAGAATGTTGCTTTAAAGTTAGTGCTAATTATATAAGTGTGAACACCTCTGCTTATTGGGCCCTGCTATGGGGAGGGAGCATGGTATGCTGTTCTATGGATAAATATAGGTAGTTACTCTTTGTGCAATACCCAGTAAAACTGAAGTTGCGAAGTAGCAGAATGAACAGTCTGCGTCTACTTATTGTAGTAACTCGTATCTCCTAAATCGGCTACCGTTTTTCTTTACTGTTACACTTTTAACTAGCTGCATTACATACGAATGGCACAAGATTTCTTTTGTTATGAAGTGGATGATTTTGTAAGGGAAATACTTTTTTTTTGTGAACTGTAAAATAACTAGGCAAATTTGAGTTTGTTGCTTCTGGATGACTTTTTTTGTAGAATACCACTGTAAAAGTCTTACRAGATAAATGACAGACAACAAGTAAGTGCCTTGTACTTTCTTTTAGCTTGTTTCATGTAGCTGAATCTTTAGCTGACATTTAATTCACCATCGGCTTGAGGCAAAGTGACTGAATGCTTCCTGCAAAGAACAGTCCCAAAGAAGGTATTCGGTGGTGCAAGGAAAGAAAGTACTTGATCTCCAACTTATTGTTTCCTGTTGTGTTCTTAACATCTCTGTCATATTTACTATATTCCTTACTTAAATGAGTCATCTCAGGAGGAGTTGGAATGGTACAGATAGGATCAGCACAGAATTGAATTTCACTATACCGTACTATCTACTAACTTCGTTTAACTATTATGTACCTTTAGTCAACAGCGTACTCTGATATTCATAACAATTCACTGGCAGAAGTCACGTAATGCTGTTTGTCCCCCACACATTTCTCTTTTTATAGTTGTTARAACAAAGAACTGTATTTCTACATTGTCCAAACCAGTGATCTTGTTTTTGTGAATGTAATGATCCATCAAAAAGCAACTGCTTCATAAAACATGCTTAGACATTAGGACGGCAGTTTATAAAATAAATAAATAAAATATAAAAAAACCCTTTTTTTGGATTTATAAAATCCTTCCACAAACTGATTTGCACAAGTCTTTTGCTTATTACATAGGAAATCATATTCTCAGTGAACAGGCATCTTTCTCAATGCATGTCCTATTTTATTTAGGCCTTGGGAAGAGAGCCTTTTTGTTGTTAATGCCTTCAGGAGTTTGGGGCTGGAGTTTTTTATTTTGCTTTCTGTCTTAATTCTGATGTCAGCTTCCCTCCAAAGGTGAAGTGCCATTTTCAGCATGATGATGAAACAATATCAGTACCTAGGTACAGTATTCCATTCCTGTCTGCCTATTAAATGTTGAAAAAGTGACTTAACAGTTTTGATAGCTTTGCAGAGCAGGAAATTATGAACTGTTTCTTATGCTTTGTAGGTTACTTCAATGCCTAGAGCAGGAAGAGCTGCTAAGGTTCCTAGGAACATGTTCCAAGATACAAACACAAACAGCATTTCTGTTATAGCCTCATCATTTGTGAGGAAACTGATATTTTATCACCCTTGGAAGAATTTGACTGTTTACAACCTGATTATAACGTTATCTACAATTTTTTTATGTATTTGACTGGACTTCTTAACCATTCCATTCTTGCATTTAATGTATTTAGGTCAGTGTTAGGCTTTTTTTGTTTGCTTTTTGACTAGCTTGCATTTGATAGCATTCCCTTAATTTTCTGTGGTTCTGTATTGGTAATTGAGGAAGAAATAATATACAGGGGCAAGGAGGAAGGCATCACTCTACTTGTTCTCCTACTCTTACCATGGTGTCAGCAGATAGTTGCTGCTTGATATAGGATACAGAGGTAGGGGGACTTTTGGTCTCCTAGAGTCATAGAAGCGCGCAGCTAGAAGCCTTGTGAATGCACAGTAGCTATAGTTTCCCATCAGCTCTGATTGTTACTCTTGTCTTCAAGTCATACTATCTTGTCATTCCTTTCTGTCCAGGAAACTTAAATGTGTTATGTTCCCTACCATAGGTAGGAAGCATTGGAAAATAACGATTTTGGGGAGTGATCTCTTGAATAGAAAAATCAAGAAAGTACTGTTGGTAGCTTTCAGAGTGCAAAGTCTTCCAGTACATCTAACCTCATGGCTTCAGGTCATAACCTTGCTGTCTTGCCGAGTAAATTTGGGTTGAAGGAAAGCAAACTTCAGATTTTGGGGACTGCAGTCCCTGCTTCTGTAGTGCATTTATTTTAATAACGAAATTTTCTCCCTCCTGTGAAATGGTGCTCTCCAGTTCTGTAAGTTTTATTGCTGTGTTTGGGGCAGCTTCTTTGCCGGATCAAACGCATGATGCAGTGTACATGCGCTGTGTGGGGCTGGAGTGCCACACCGTTACCTGCTGAAAGAACGGCTGAAGCCTGCTCATCGGAAATGCCATCCTCTTGCTTTTCCTGCGCATCTGTAGTGGATCCATGCTATGAAATAGATTGGAGGACAAATCTGGTTTAGCATTTGCTGTTTTCTCTTCCTCTCCTCTATCTCCAAGTTTTGTGGGAAGGAATAGAAATGAATAATTGAGGYGGGGAGTAGAAACTCCTTAAACTGACATTGCTGCTGAGAAGACGGGATATGATACTGTTTCGACAAGATCGCTAACCAGGTTAGGATAACTTCTGGTCCCTTCTTCCTCTGTAGTGGCATGTATAGCTCTTTATTCAGAGCCTTGGTATTTAAATTACCTAATGTGTTTTCATGCCTGTTATCACTAGTTCTAATGTTAGTACATGATATAAGAATATTCTAACAGCAAATCCAAGTTTCTGCTTGCACAGAAGTATTTTATGGCCTCTTTGCTGTTTGGGGTTGGGTTTTTTATATTTTTTTGTATTTTTTAATAGTGTACTTTTTCATGCCTAAAAGCATCTTAATGTATAAAATTGTTACATGTTTATGGTAGAGATTTATATCCATGAACAAATTGAAAAACTTAAAGTATCCATGACAACTATAAATTGGCTTTAAATTAACAGATGTGGAATGTTCTTAGCAGATACGGGAGTGGTAACAGATGGAACTTTGGTGCCTTGCTTATGTGGGTTTGGGTCAAATGAATACTGTGGAAAATTGCTGGGGTTCTTGTTTTTTTTGTTTTTTTTTTCTTTTCATTCTTATATGAATGTTTGAAAGCTACTTTGCAAACAAACAAAAATCTTGTGGTATTTACTATTTCTGTGTTGTCTCCTAGAATAAATTTTCAGTAATCTCCCTATTGGACTTCTAATTTTATAAATGTTTTATGACCTTCAGTTTGATAGCATTCTATAGTGTTTTAAAATAACTTAACAGCCCTGTCACACGTTGATAGTAGACTAGAAACTTTTAGAACTTTATTGCAGCCCACTGTGAGCTGTTTTATGTTGCAAAAGGCAGCATTTCTGATATTGCTGTTTTAGGATCTAGTTCAGCTCTGGCCTAAATGAGTGTAATATGTGTTGGTGTGGAGGAATTGGACGCTTTCATGTAAAGCTGAAGTTTGTTCATGTTTAATTCATCCTCCTCATAGGAAACAACAGGGAGTTAGTCTCTGTCTTGTAGGTTGCTTAAGGGTATTCTGTCTTCTTTCTGTGATGCACAGAAGTTAGGCCATACTGTGGTGAAAGATGGTACTGCCACCAAATGAAGCAGTCTTGTCCTTTCAGTCCTATGCCTGTATCATCCCCTTCCTCTGGCACATAAGTTCATATGGCTACATAGTAAAAGGGATCGCAAAATTGTTCTAGTTGAAAACCAGATTATTTGTTGATGAGGAAGTGACTGCTGCTTTCCATGATGGTGCTGGTACATGCTTGCTGTCATTCTTGCACACATGCTTTCTTATTTTCTAGCTGTATGCATGTGTCTGTGTAACCATGGGATTAAATCAAATCAAGTCTCTGTGAAGGTGAATGAGACTTGATGGAAGTTGATTTTGCTGCACTGTTCTGCCAATAATAAGTTGGAATAAAAAGCTTATATTGAGAACACGYTGTACTGGGTAGGCCTAATCCTTAGCATGCATATGACTGCTAGATACACATTTTATTTAAGCCAACTCAGTTTAAAATTCGTAGTTCAGAGACTATTTTGTTCAAGTAATCAAATAGAGATGGACTTTACATGTCCAGTTTCCCTTTTATTGCATGAGGACATCCTTTAGTTGGAATACTAAATATAAAATGGTCAACTTTACTTGGTTTTGGAGTTAAATTCAATGAGTTACTTTTTTTTAACGGGCTAACAAGGGAAAATGTTGCATCTTGGGTGATGACGTGCATGACATGGGGACTCTTCTTAATAGCTTAATGGAAGTAGTTATCTTGGACTGAACTTCATATAAAACAAAGTTTTCAATTGAGGCTTCAATGTGAAATCTCCTACTTTCATGTAGTAGTTAGCTATATATCTAAAACACTGTCTTTAACTATGCCCCTTTCCTGAAAAGGGAAACAGAAGGGTTCATGAATCTAAATGTCTGTCACACTGTTGTAACTGCATCTTGTCCTGAACTAAATTTAATGAAGACATTTTACAGTTGCATAGGCTGCTAGTTTGGGCCAACTGCTTCAGTGTTTGCAAAAGTTCATGGGTGGATTTSTACGCTATGCTGAATTTTCTGTTATCTTGGTTGTACTGACTGCAAGAGGCAATTATCTGAAAGCTAGTTTGCTCCAAGTTCATACAGATGAGGGCTGCAATGTTGTTGCATCCCTCTAGAGCAGATAAGGAGCTCCTGGCAAAACTCAACCAGAAGAAGGAAGCATACAGAAAGTGGAAAGGGGGACAGGCCACTTGGGAGGAATATAGGAACGTTGTCAGAGTATGCAGGGATGTGACGAGGAAGGCTAAGGCCCGTTTGGAATTCAATCTGGCTAGGGATGTCAAGGACAACAAGGGCTTCTTCAAATACATCAGTAGCAAGAGGAAGACTAGGGAAAATGTGGGCCCTTTGCTGAATGGGGTGGGTGC
>NW_020450452.1:537820-579977 GCF_003343035.1 Apteryx rowi | reverse complement strand
TGGAAAGCAGCTCTGTGGAGAAGGACCTGGGAGTGCTGGTGGACACCAAGTTAAGCATGAGGCAGCAATGTGCCCTTGTGGCCAAGAAGGCCAATGGTATCCTGGGCTGCATCAGGAAGAGTGTTGCCAGCAGGCCTAGGGAGGTGATCCTGCCCCTCTACTCAGCCCTGGTGAGGCCCCATCTGGAGTACTGCGTCCAGTTCTGGGCTCCCCAGTACAAGAGGGATGTGGCACTGCTGGAGCAAGTCCAGTGAAGGGCTACGAAGATGATTAGGGGACTGGAGCATCTCTCTTATGAGGAAAGACTGAGAGAGCTGGGCCTGTTCAGCCTGGAGAAGAGAAGGCTGAGAGGAGATCTTATCAATGTGTACAAGTATCTGAAGGGAGGGTGTTGAGAGGATGGGACCAGACTCTTTTCAGTGGTGCTGAGCGACAGGACACGAGGCAACAGGCACAAACTGAAACACGGACAGTTCCATCTGAACATGAGGAAAAACTTTTTCACTGTGAGGGTGACAGAGCACTGGAACAGGTTGCCCAGAGAGGTGGTGGAGTCTCCTCCCCTGGAGATATTCAAAAGCCGCCTGGACGCAATCCTGTGCAACATGCTCTAGGTGACCCTGCTTGAGCAGGGGGGTTGGACTAGATGATCTCCAGAGGTCCCTTCCAACCTCAGCGATTCTGTGATTCTGTGAAGTGTGACTGTAAGCAAGATCATATTTTCCTATCATTTGCCATGTTGTATGGGACACATGCAATACAGGCCCTTCAGCAGCAGCGTCTAAAGCTCTTTTGTCTTTCTTGTAGAGCTTGACAGAGCTAAGAACATGCTGTCCCATACACAGGACTTCATTTATCGGACTCTGCTTAAATGTGTGGATTTTTAAAATGTTTAATGTATTGGTGGCAAAAAAATTACAATTATGGTGAAGACCTTTCACTTTATTATGATCCTTGGGTAAATGAGGCATTCCTGATACAGGGACTAACAAAGTTTATATAATTAGTATATAGCTTTAATTTGCCTTGTGAAAATATTTTTCTCTAATTTTGGCATATTGGAAACAGTTTAACCTTATGTATATCTTAACATTAACTTTACTAACAAATGAAAAAAAATTCAAAAGTATTTCCATATCTTGTTTTTCTGGTCTAAAAGTAATACATTACTTTCACTTCAGTATAAAACTCAAGTCAGCTCTAACGTCTCATCACAAGCTGAATGCAACTGCTTTATATCAGATTTTTTTAATGAGTTTCTTTTTTTGGAGRGAAATGGGGGAAGATGAGGCAAGGAAACCTGTTCAGGCCTTGTGAAGCTGATGTCAGAGCATCTCGGCATTCCTCCTGAGATGAGACTGGGAATATTCATGAAAAGGTCTTGCTATTATTATTTTATTATTTTATATTTATATTATATTATTTATATTTATTTTATATTTCTTAATGCAAATTTATTGACGGTGTCAGAGTTCCAGAGAACTACTCTATTAAATTTCAAACTTGATCTGTAAACAGAGCAACACAACTGTGGGAAGAAGATGGTTGTTTGAGGATTGTGTTGGTGAGATTACATGAATAGTCCACAAAAGCCTAGTGTATGGTATCGCAGAACAAATACAATCTTGTCTTTGAGCTATGTGGCAGTGCAATTTAAAAATCTGAAAGCACACTTATTAATTTTCACTTTTTTTTTTTCTTTGAATCTGTGGACCTCTCTGAATGCTTCTATCTCAACTGAAGCAATGTTTGAGGATACTGAAGAGAAGGATAATGATTGCTTCCTGTCTATACCTTTCTGGGCTTCCTTAGCATGGATTGACTACATGACAATTCTTAAAACCAAATTTTTCCTGATAATTGCTAGTCAGTGGCTTGGCATCTTTCTCACAGATCTATCTAGACTATCTTAGTTGAAAAGCTTAAGTTGCCCCAGGCCTATTTGTGTGCTACCTGAATGATGTTCTGAGTAGTGGTACACATGCATAAAGCCTGCGACATAACTAATCCACTGAATTGTTGCCTTAATGTTTCAAAAKCAGCAAGAATTTTGGAAAGAGGGTATATACTGTAATATTGTAAACAATGATTTGAGGAAACTTGGGCTAATCGGGATATCTTGTTTTTTGTTGCCGTATCAACAATCTGATGTTTGCTCCTTTTCCTTMGTTTCTATGAGACTTTTATATTTTTGTGGGCTCTGGCAGGCAGAGTTGGATTGCAGCAATTTAAAATGTTACTGTCCCGTCTCTGTATTCCAGTGCCAGAAGTTTCAACCATGGCAGAGTTGACTGAAGGGAAAGCCTGTTTGCTTGGGTTGTTCCAGTCTAAATATACTACTGTAACCTGCCAGTTACAAATAATGATACCAAATCAATTCTATAGAAACAAGTAACTGTTCTTTTGAAGTTATGTGGCAGTATTATATATAGTAGTAAATGCTATGAGAAGAGAAGGTGGCTATAATAAACAGCTGAAAAAGACAATTTTAAAGTATCACCAGATTTTGAGTAAAAGCCAAAGGTAGTAACTGGGTAGCAATCAAAATGGAAAATAAATTGTACTAAAAACAGTATACATAGTAACCAGTTGCCCTGAAGATCTTTACCAGCACTAATGAACAGGATAGCCCACAATTTAAAACATGATTTCATTCTAAGGTGGCATATTACTGTGTGAACATGATAAAATGCTAGGTTGCTACAAAAATGGTTGAAAGTAGTTTAATATGTTCTACATAAGAAGTTTAAAGGGGCAGATAATTTGAGAAGGATCTGACATCATGTGCTCTTATAAAGTACTAGATAATGGTATTTATTCTCTGATGTTAGTCAGTGTTAAAGACTTAAGTCTCAAATGAGGCCAAACTTGAATTTTAAAAGYATCATTGTAATTTTATTACTTAATTCCCTTTTTTTAAAGAAATCCARTGTGAGGGAGAGAGAGAGAAGAAATCATTATCTCTGAAAACATATCTCCTCTGCCTACAGTATACATTTATCTCTATATTCTAGTGCCACAGATGGTCATCTTACAGATATACTTGGTATGCTTCGCATTGAAAATACCTTCAATACTTAATTTTTTAACCAATATTGTTGAATATAGTTCTCTCAATATGCGAGTATATGCTTTTATGTAATCATACTTTATTTGTAGCTTGAACAATATAAGAGCACTTCCTCTTCTAAAACAGAATGGCTCTTTTGTGTGCTGGTGGGTTATGATGAATGAAGACTTTTCCTTATGAGTCTTGTTAACAAGCGTGGTGTTTGAGGACTCTGTCAACTTTCAGTTGTTTGACTTTTTTCYATTCTTGTAGTTTTCTGAACTCTCTTTGTTCGTGAAACTTATCTTCCAGATTGTCTATGCTTATTCCTGCTTATAAATTTTATGCTTCACAATTTTTTTTTCTCCTTCCCTGTTTCTTCTAAATCAGTAAAAGATGGCATAGGTAAATTCAGCTACTCAATTTTTGTCTGGCAAGAATATACCTGAAAGCTGGAACTACTTTTTGGGGGGGAGATTTCATAATGGAATTATGAACTGAGGTTATCCTATTAATTTTATCTGTCAATTAGAAAGCATAGTAGAAGACTCATTCTCCAGTTCTGGAAAACTTTCCTCCATTGCTCTTGAAAGAACTTATTAATAGCAGTAAGAAACTATTCATAGTTCTGCTAAAACATAGGTGCAATTGGCATGATCTAATGTTCATTATTTTAAAATATTACTACTTATTTTCAATATATTTGGGGGCTTCAAAGTCTCAGTTGAGAGCAGAGTTTGATTTGTTCAAGTTACCATATAAATACGTGCTCCAGAATGTTTGGGTAATGTAATAGTGGGAGGTGGATGAATATCAGTGTGGCTTTTATTCTGTCCAGCTTTCTTCAAAATCACTGGTAACAGGCTAGAGCTTCTGTGAGGTGATGTTTCTGTAGTGTTACGCTTTCATGCCACTATAGGAAAGTGTTTCTGCAATTTTTAAATCTATTTTTAAGCAAGTACAGAAGAAGTCTCTTTTCCTTTATTTGAGACCCGTTTGCAAGGGATGAAAACTCATTGCTTTTTTTCCCTCTGACAATATATAATTTGCAATTAGTATCAGCAACTATATCTCGAAGGTGTATGGAGACATAGCAGTATGCATAATATAAATTAAAAGCTAAAGTACATTGTGTTATAAGTGGGATGTGAATACACCAAAGCTTAAATAAAACCTCACAGTCAAGAATACACTGAGGACTCTAAGAAAAAGTGGTGTATTTTGTTAAGGAGTACTCCATATACTTACTGTCCTGTAAGCTGCTTCCTTGCTTTGTTATCACAGGCTAATATGGTTATTATTGGATTTTTATTGCTTATTATTTTTTAAGATTGCTTCACTAAATATTCCCCTTTTCAACAGATAAGATTCCTGCATTATTGTTTCTGCATAGTCTGGATAAAAAAAAATAAAAAAATTAGGAGTTACTGAACCAATAACCATTTTAAGCCATGTGCTAGCAAAAGTTTTGAATGCCTTTTCCTGCCATTTTCTCTTCATGTCATGGTAGCTTGTTGTTATCTTACAAAAATAAACACTTTTAATAGTAGCTACCATTGTTAGAGTGGGTGTAGTTACTGTGTGCTTGGCCTGTGTCTAGACAACTGGACACATATCACTAAATTGCTCCTCCTTGTTCCACGGGGAGGCTGTGCAGCACGGGGCACCTCGTATAACATGCAACAGTGTGTTTACACGTGCAGGAGTTCTGGGATGGAAGATCCTAAGTCTGGGTCTTCATGGCAAGAACATAATTTACCCATGACTTTCTTCTGATAAGAAATATCCTGGCTACAGTTATCTATCATAAGTCTGTGAAGAGATCCAATATGTTGATACAGGGCAGTGTTTCTACAGCTTGCAGTTACTCAGAATAGGCTTCCAATAAATTTTTGGCTTTATTTCTGGACCCCAGGAAAGCTTTTTATGCCTGATCCAGATATACATGTGGAACTGTTTAGTCCCCTTTGGCTCATGGCACCAAAGTTCAGTATATGCGTCACTCTTTGCAGGACAAGGACGTTTTGAGATCTCTGATGTTTACGGTGTCAGTGGATAATACAGACATCTCTTAGCAAGGTGTAGTGCTTACTTAATGTAACTTGTTATGGTACAGGATTTCAATAATAAATCAGATTAATGATATTCATTCCCAATATAACTCAGGTAGGTGTTTCCTCTCTTTTCACATAGCTTGCCCATGTATTTGTCAAATTGAACGTTAGCTTAAAAAGCGGAATACCCAATAAGAAAACCAAACCCAGAGAAGGTATATAAATAATAAAATAAATCAGGTTGATTAGCACAGTGGGGTCCTAGTTCATGACCAAGTGAGCTCCTGAATGCTACTTTAATACAACTACTAGATGAAAGTAATAATTTGTTGTAATTTTCAGCAGCGTATGTTATGAAACACAGAACCCTGGGGAAAAATCT
The DNA here is from genome assembly GCF_003343035.1 of Apteryx rowi. NCBI lineage: Eukaryota > Metazoa > Chordata > Aves > Apterygiformes > Apterygidae > Apteryx > Apteryx rowi. Next base: position 574,492 of record NW_020450452.1, on the reverse strand, counting down.
GATTTCTAGCAATGAAACTGTACATTCAAATCATTCTTAAAGTTGTCTTTCTAGGTCTCTGGTCTTCTTCTGTAAGGTCAGAGATTGTTTTTTTGGAACTTTGAATTTTGCTTCAAATAGTTTAAAGAAATACTATTTGTTTTGAAAAAAGGGTTGGTTTGTTTTTTCATTTCCCCCTCTATGCCATTTACTGTCTAAAGAATCATTAAGACTTAAATTTCTTATGCTATATTATGTTTCTTTGCTAGAAATTTTTATAAGCTTTTTTATATTTGCTTTATGTGGTTTATTTTTTWTTTTTTTTGGAGTGTCTCTTTCTGAGAGAACTTAAAATTCTCATTCCAGTGGCAATCTTGCAACGCTTTTTCTGCTGATAATTCTGCTGTTTTGAACAGTGCCAGAATGGTCTAAATTCCCTTTGTTTGTAATTCCTCCAACAGTGATTTAATATGCTGTAGCTCTTGAAAATCTACCTAGCTCATCGTGTCCAGGTTGTTTGTATGCTATCGTTCTATCCATTCTGTTTGGAGATAGGAATATTCTGTATGGTTTTATCTGCTTATYCTTATTATCTTAAGTTGATCCAAGCTATAAATGTCTTATACTGTCTGTTCTTCTCTTCTGGGGATAGAGAAGTTAAGTTGTCCAAGAAACCCTTTATTCTACATGTTGTGTGGAGTCATTTCGTTCTGTCTTGACAGTCATCCAACATGCCGTAAACAATTTCCTCTTTCAAAGTAGGCCAGAAACTAACTCTAATATAGTTTTTCTCATATAGTCAATATACAGACATATAATAAATCTGCATTAAGAGCTGTTTGATTTATATTTTGAATTTTATCATACTTTTATCCCATTTTTCTGTTAATGGCTTCATAGGACTTCATATCAGCAAGGAGCATTGTGTTACCAGTTCTGACCTGACCACTTCTAAATGTTAGTCAGTTACATTTTGCCCAATGCTCCTGGTTTTAGGTTTGACAGACTTCAAGAATCAGTTCGGTGCTTAAGAGATTAAACTGTGTACCACATTCAAAGAATTTGATGCTGTTATAAGTGCAGGGCGTTGAGTAGATGAGATATGACCAGATGGAAACTTGGTCCTATACTTCAGAAGGGATACAGGAGGGCTCTGGCACTTCAACCTGGTGAAAAAATTCACTTCATCATACTTAAAGCTTGTGATCCTTCTAATGTTGTGCAGATGAACTAATTGTATTCCTGACTGTCAGTGAACATTCATATTGCAATCCTTTCTTTTTAATGACGTTACTGCAGTTCTCAGAGTAATTCATGGTAGTATGAGAGACAGGGATGGGGGCAGGGTCTTTTCAGTGGCCCCAGCATGAACTGGGCATGTTGGATTCTGTTCTCTGGGTATCTGAAGTTTGTCATACAGTCATAAACTTATTAAAGCTTTGTGCAAACTGTATTGTCATAATTTAGATATAATATTAATACATTACATAGTTTTATGAAAAGAATTGTTATACAGTTACTAGTGGCTTCAGATCGCCATGCATTGCTATAAATGATTGATGTATTTTTTGAGAGACTGTAATTTCTAGAAATTCTGCTCTATAAAGGAATAAGCTTTTAATATAAATTCTATAGAGAGAAGATCTCAGACTCTTTACAAACTTATTGTTCTGAAAGCAAAGAGTATGAGATCATGTGATTGAGCTGCTGTCTGTACATTTCAAAAATACCATAGTGTGTGTGTACCTTGATGCATCTGAGTTAGTACTGGAGATTAAACAAAAAGAGGTGTTAGAGAGGCCTCGGATCTGTTGTAATATTTGCTTCAGTCRTCTAATAGTTAGCTTGCTTAAGAAGCATGCTGAAGCCCATTTCATTAGCTTTGTTGAAAATATCTGGTGTAAATAGAGGCCAATATTTCTTGGCTTGCTATTTAGGAGAACTCATTTTCAGTGAGTACTGAATAGTTCTCAAATAAAGCATGACTAGATGGGTTCAGAGCAAGCAATCCAACCTGTTCTTTAAATACTTCAAGTAAATGGATTTCATCTCCTAAGAGCTAAGAAACTATTGCTTTCTAATTGGGAAATTCAAACAGCTTATTTATCTTTAACTTTAGACATCCAACTTTGAAGATCTGAGTCTTGCCTTCATCACTGAGTGAATGATTCTTGTTAACCACAGTTAACAGTGATTCAGTTTGTGGAGTTAGTGCTTCTATTGTGAGTATTGTCCTCTTATCAGTGAGATGCTCTTTGATCGCACACCTTTTGCCGTGTCAGACTTCCAAAGGTATGCTTGACTGTAGTGCTCTTTGAGGGCAAATGGCTAGAGAGAGAGAAGACAAGGGAAGTCTCAAACTGAGAGAGAAAACATTCCAGCAAGTAATGATTATTACCAAACTAATGGAGCTGTAGGTTTTGAATAACTTTGGGTTTAGAGCCAAATTGTAGAAAGTTACTATTTCTTCCATATTTTCATGGTCTCTACAGGCCTGTTTCCCTTTTACAGGAGAATGCTGGAAGAAATAGGGTACACTTTGGCTCCTAAAACTACTTTGATGTAAAGATGCACTGGCTCTCACCTGATCCTGTTTTTCAGCAGGAAGTTCCATGGAAACCTACCTGGTGTTAAGTTCTGTCTGTTTCCTTTCTTCCAGACACGATTGATTCATTTTCTGCAAACTAACATGTATTTATAGTTTGTAACTACACATTTTAAAATATGCATAGAGAATATTKTGTAAGTTGTTTGCTTGATGCAAATTGAAAGGAGTTTATAATGCAAAATGTTTTAGTGGTTAATCTAAATGTTGTCGTAAGCAAGAAGTGGTAATCTTTCTAATGTGAGTGAAGAACAAGCAGATGTAGAGTGACATTCAGTGCACACCCCTTGTGAGCTTCAGTGGACAGCTGCTTGACCAAATGAGGAATCTACATTCTTCTCAAGAGAAGGTGATGGAACAGCTGTTGGAGAAGCTGAGGCAGCTAGAAAAAAATAAATACAAATTTTTCTTTTTGTCAGCTAGTCTAACAGAAGGATAGAACTTAGTTTCACACTTTTATATAACATTTGGTTAAACTCTCCTTAACTATTTTAAGAAGCCATATCCATTAGTCTCTGTAAAGTAATGTCTTTAATACTGTCCTTATTAAGTAGCAGTTGCTGCCATTTAGTATCAAGTTGAGGAAGTTCCCTGTGAAGATTTTCATTTTCATGGAATGTGCCATACTTTATATTTTGGTTTGTCAGTATGGACACAATTGATTACCTGCTGGTGCTGCATTCCCTGATAAGGTAAGCAGTAGTGGACCAGGAGGAAAAGAACTGTAGACTAGCAGAAAGACAGACCATGCCTTACCCAAATCTTTCAGTTAAAACAAAACAAAACAAAAAAAACTTCAAATGAAAAATTTGGAGCACTACTGGAAATATTAGTGGCCAGAAGTTGATCTAAAACATTAATAGCACACCTTTTCAATTCAGGGATCAGTTGTGTTTTTAATCCCTCTTCCCCGTGCTGTAGTCTTGTCCTACCATACACCTCCAGGCCAGCTGGATGAGCCCAGCACTCTCATGACCTGCTGAGGGTTGGGCTGCATATAGCTGGGTGCCCATGTTCTTAATTCTTGCTTACTATTCCCAAGGTGAGCTCTGTGCACCTCCCGCGTTGACTGTCACCGTATCTGGCATTTGCACTGAGCAGAGTATGCAGTTTCTCCCGTAATCTTTCAGTCTTGGTCACTGTCTTTCACTCTGATCTCATGCTTTTTTCCTCACAACCTACTGTTAAACACACTGTTCCCTGGTAGAGCTGCTGTTTGACCACTTTTGTTCATGCCTATTTACTATGGCTGTGGTTTGACCACCACTGGTCTGCAAGTCACTCTTGCTAATGTGTTTCAGACAAATGTAAAAAATTACTTGAATAACAGCTAATTATTATTTTCCTCCTCACAATCAGATATTTGTGGATATGGAAGGCAGAGCTTCCCTCTTACTGGCGAATTGACTCTTTCCTATTTCAGAACTTGCCAGACCTTTTTCCTGTTTTCTCACAGCTAATAAGAAAATTTGGTCCAGTGTGGATAATGGACAAAAGTTGTTTGTCCAAATGAGATAGCAGAGAAGCCAAGGCGTTTAACTAACGGTTTCTAAATGTTGAGAATTGCAGGAAAATGGATTGGAGCTACCATTCAGCTGCTTAGACTGTTACTTACCTTTTCAAGAAAAATACTTCTAGAAAATTAGCATTAAACTTACTGAGCCTTTCAAAAGTAAAACTTGCTTGTTTTTCACAATGGCTTGCTAAATAACATATGTATTCCATACCTCATGTTAAAATATTGAATCATTGATCCATAGAGAACCAGTTGTTAATAATCTAACTGTTCAATTACTGTTTGCAAGTCTTCAGAATTAAAACAGAGGGGGGAAAAAGAGCTAAGTTTTGCTGTCTGTCTTGCACAAGATGTTGCATTAGACTGTTTCCATGCAGTACATTAACCTTACTATACATAGTTTTATAGTTCATGAAGCAAATAGTTCAGAGTGAATAATGCAAATATTAATGCAGACAGTTGGGCTTATTCATTAAAAAACAGTAGTTATCACATTGTTAGGCTTGCTGTGCAGCTCTCCTATTGCACTAAATACAGAGGCTTAGTACTTTAGAATTCCAATTTAGCTCCAGTTTCTTTGGAATTTCTAGATTAATTATATAGGAACTGGCATCTGTTGGTTTAAAACTGATGTATAGTAATTAAAATAATTTAAAAGATGCTTAATACTACTATTGTTTTGAGGGGAAAAAATTTTTAAAGTTAAAATGCATCTGGAAAAAACTCTCATTTCCTTTATTTCAAGTCATGAAAAACTGAAACAAACAAAATCCTTGCTCCCTGCTTAAGCAGAAGGGTGGGATGTGGAGAAATATCAGGTTCCTTAGGCCAAGCTAGGATGTTCTGAGTTCTTGTTTGGGACAGGGAAGAAGTGGTGCTGGTTTTTTTGTTTTGTTTTGTTTTGTTTTTGCCTGCTGCTTAGTCCTCTTACTGCTGTTCAGATCAAGTACCCCCAGCACCTGGCAGTCACTTAAGCACATGCTTAACTTGACTCATGAGTAGTTTTTGCTATATCAAGATCAGGATGCTCTCTACCTTGCAAGGTCAAGTCCTTGGTGAAGTGCACTGGGATTTTTATTGTTTTTTCTTGGTGCTGAATTGCAGTGATATGGGGACTAGCAATCCAGCAAATGTTATGTAGGCAAAATTTAAATTGATGGGCGTATTTGAGGGTTTTGCTTTAGATAAAAACTGTAGGTTCAGGCCATAAAATGTGGACAAACTCAGTTTTATAAAATGACTTGCAGTATGCGGGGGGACTTTATGCATTCATGGGAAAAATATTTTCTTTTCCACAGACCCAGTAATATAAGAATATTCAGTAAATTATAACTTTTACCCAAGCTTGAGTTAATATGAAATTTTCTTGAACCCTTTTCAGAAACTGCGTTTTATAAGAAAGTGCACAATACTTAAATTCAGCAAAAAATATCTTGGTTTACTAGGCAAAAGCTTTCAAACTCTGGTCTTTCCCACCTGCCTGGAAGAAAAGCACAAGAGTTCTTTGTGCAGGCAAGAGTAGATTGGTTTAACTGTCATGTGAGAGAGGAAGATAGTTGCTTCTGCTTTTTAGAGAACAAGTACAGACTGTGAAGCCTTTTCTGTTGTGTTACATTGTTCATGAATTCAAGTCCAAGGGCCTCTAAAAGACTTTTTTTATATCACTTGGGAAGTTAATCATGGTTATATGAACAAATGGAATACTGTGCCATTCTTTCACTGCTGGGATAGTGCTTTCTGTCTTTTATACAAAGTATTCATACAACTGAAATGGTTCATGTCATGGAATTAATTTTAATATAAAAATGAGACTAACTTTATTTTTGCGCCTATATTTTGGAGGTCTGTTCTGTACCTGCAGTTCTTATGAAGGCAAAGATCCTTTTGTCTTTGAACTGATTTTTTTGACTAAGAAAAAAGAAAAAGTAAAATCAGCCCTTTTTATAAGACTTCAGACAGTGCTGTTTTTATTTTATATTTTAAGGTTTTAGGCGTATTCTCAATTTGGTGTCTTCCTGCTGCTGAAATGTCTTCCACTTTATTAATTTTTATGTCTCTATTTCTAGAAAGCAATAGTACAAAATTAAAAATTATCATTTTTGTTCCATTTTTTGAATGTCATTAATATAACTTTTGAAAGTAAGCCAGCATTGCCATTTAAATAAGCATGGTTTTTTCAGAGGTTAAGTGGATAGTTCTTTTTATTTACAAACTTCTGAAAGTATTTAATCATTAGACACCATTCTGAGTGTCTAAAATCAAACTTGTTAACAATTTGTTAACGATACATTTAGATGTTGCTTGAAAGATGTTGCTTTGTTTAGTGTCCATCTGCTTATTACATTTCAGCACTGCACAGGAAAAGTTATTTCCTGGCTCAGAATACTTTGTTTCCTTTGTCTCTACAATGAGAGAAAAAAAATAACATGAATATGCTTTCTGACCAATGAAAACGTCTCATTCTTCTAATTAAAGAACTGTAATAAATAAACCTTATTAATACATTGCTGATGAAGATAGGTATTTTAATTTTAATATCTTTTTATTGCAGGGAATGTAATGCATATGTTAGAGGTAATGCCTGTCATGACCTAAATTATTATATGTCCTTATCTTTCACTCTGACTTATGATTTTATTTCTTTTAAAAATTAATTTAATTCTGAGAGTTGGCTTAATAAAGCTTACTACTTTTAAAAGACAAACTCCTAGAAGATGGCAGGGGATCATGTGCTGCCCTTTAAGAATGTGGTTTTCTTGGTGATTTAGCAGATAGCTCAACAGGATCAGGAAATCTTCCAGACTGTTCACGTTTGTTGTTCAATGTCTGAGAGTATTTTAGGGATTTTGTTGGTGGTGGTGCCTGTGATTACTTGCAGCTACTTTGCTGTAGGTCAAAAAAGTATGAGCCAGATTTATTACACTTTCATTTTACAGATATGAACTTGCTGTGAATTTTGCTATAGTTATATCTGACTAAAAGTGCATTTGAATCATCAGTTATTCAGAAAGCAACTTACAAGGACACTAGCCTTACTTTCATGACTTCTAGTTTAAACATACTGTGTAATAGTTTACAAGACTCCTTTTTTTTGAAGAGGAGTTCACATATGGGAAGAGGCACTACATAGCTGCATGCATGTGCATCCTATGAAGATGAAAACTTAGCATTAATTTATATGCATTATGTAAGTTGTTCTAAAATATGAGATTGCAAGTCTTGAATTGCCAGTAAATGTATGAATAATCACAACACTTCTGAAACATTTGGGGAATGATATATGGAGTAGTTTTTATGTTGGTTAAATATTTGCCAAGACCTTCCTTTTTATTGAGTGTCCAATATTCCAAGCAGTATGCACATTTTAAAGAAATATGCTTCTAAACAGGTATGCTCCAAACTGCGAAATAGCAAATTCATCACAGTAATACTTAACAGGCTTGCCGTAGCCAGTTGGAATTAGTGTTTTAGTAATTGCATTGCAAAGAGAGGGAGGGCAGAATGGCACAAGATTTAAGAATGCTGTGGTATTATGCTTTAACTAAAAATAACTGTATTTATGTTTATGAATTTTTTTTCTTTCATGTAGCCGTGACATGGAGAATAAAGAAACCCTCAGGGGGTTGCAGAAAATGGATGACCGCCCAGAAGAGCGCATGATCAGGGAAAAACTCAAGGCAACGTGTATGCCAGCCTGGAAGCATGAATGGCTGGAAAGAAGAAGCAGGAGAGGCCCTGTGGTAAGTGGCATTCAAGGAAGGGCAATATCTGTAATTATTACAAATGAAAGTCACTGAAAGTGCAGAGGTTCTTTTAGGAACTTTGTTATCTAAGCAACTCRTGGACTCTTAGTTGTGATCCTTTCGTTCATTTTAATGAGCTGTTTAACAGGAAATTGCGGGCAACTTTCTGAAATGTACATATGTATTAAGTTTTACTGAGAAAAAAGCCAATAGCTGTGCTTAATATAAAACATTGCTGTATCAACACTGCCCTCTAATGTCAACAACTAAAAGAACTGTTGCTCATTAGGTAAAATCTTAACTTGCAGTGAGTACAGAACTGCACCAGAGTGGTTTGTACTCCCTGCGTTTTTAAGGGTTGCATGACTTCATATTTTCTGAGTTTGAAAGTGTTCCAGTAAAGTTTTCCACATGTCATAGCATGGGCATGTATATAGCATGGAAGTTTTGCTAGAGGAAAAAACAAACCRTGAGCTTACTAGAACCAGAAAAAAAGTAAATCTGAATAACTGCTTCACAGAAGTCTTAACTCTGCTAAACTTTGGATGCCAGAGCATTTCTATTTGCCTTTTTGGGTAATGCTTTTGTGTAAATGGTTTGGAAGTAATTTTAAGAAATTGCAGATAGATTAAACCCAAAACTTAATTAAACATAGTTACTTTTGTAATATTAATATGTTGTTATTCAGTATAACCCTGGCTAACTAATTAGTTTCATGTCAGTATATCTGCATTATGACTGCATGTAACACATGCTGGAAGTGCTAATTTAAAGCTAAGATCTGATCAAGTGTTTGGGGTCAGCATTTTTAGAATATGAATGAAAAAGAGGGCTCTATTATAGTTAAGCTTCTGTCATGAGAATATTGCAAGTGCAAAACCCAACACCTTAAAGCTCATATCAGACAAAATAGTTTAAGGGGGTTTTTTTAATGGGTTTTGGTTACTGCATAGCTTGAAATTGTTGTTCCCTGCTCAGCCACTTTCCTTGAGGTTTCTGGGGTTTTAATATAACTTTCTGTGCTCCAGATTCTTAATTACTACAACTCTACATTAAATTCTTTTTCAAGCACTAGCAATTGGTAACAGTAACTTGTCCATAGGCACATACGCTTGCCTTCTGACCTTTTGGGAAAGAAAGAAAGCATTACAGTAACTGGTAGGAAGGAAAAATATCTGCATTGTTTTTTATACTTTTTTAGCCTGTTCACTTTCATAATTAGATGGCAATTAAAAAAAAAAAGACAGCAAAGTCTTCTGAAAAGCTGAGGTTTAGGTTTGCAATGAGTATACATTCAATATGGTGACTTCCCAAAGTAAAATAAACAGTGCCTGGATCAAGAATATAGACCTAGGTCTTCCCTTTCTCAGGCAGTGCTCTCTCTGGTAAGCCACAAATGCCTAATTTTTCTCTTTTCTGTATAGCCTGCTTAAACTGGAATGCATTTCTTGATAATGGAATAGCTTTAGTGGGATGAGTTAAGTGCTTCTGTTCCAAAATAGTATTTAGTCTTTTGGCTAAAGTCCAATCATGAGGTAGAAAAGGAATCGAGCCTGAATGTCTCCCCCTTCTCAAGCCCTGAGCTGTCACATAGACATTTTGCTTAATGGCATTAGCAGGGAGGGTCCCTTCCATTTTTGGCCTAATTCAGAGATCTCTGCTACCTTCTAGAAGAGGTCTACCCCTGCACTGCTTGAAGCTTCCTTCTAGCTTTGAGTCAAGCTGCTAAATCATGGAGAAATGCAGAATTAAAATCTACTCTGCCTGGCGTGATTGCTTTTAAATCTATTGAGGGCCTTACTCTTTTCAAGCATTACGTAGGCCTTCAGATGCCTAAAGTAAATGCATAATTTGAATTCTGAGGTCCAGGCACCTGAAAGTTGTGTTGAAATATTTCATATCCCAGTGTCTAAATTCAGTGTTGGTGCAATAAAGCGCTGTGTTAGAAGTGTACGTGCTGGCTCTGAGTGACTGCTTGTGTCTGTTCAGATAGGGTAGCATTGTGCATAAAAATAAGCTCAAATCCCAGAAGTGGCATGGCTGTTTTAGTTGTATTGCAGGCAGAAAAACTGGCCGTAGTTCTTATAGAACATAGCATCACCTTAATTCTGCTGTATTGTTTCCAGGTTTTAAAGCAATTATTTATTTATTTATTTATTGCAGTAAGCAGTCATATTGTGCTATGGAAGTAGTAATTCTAATATTTCTTGACTTACATATACTGTATGTAACAGATATGGAATAAAAATAATAAATAGGCAGACAGTGCCTGTAGTAGAACTTTTCTTCTTAATCCTGCTACTCAACTGGCAGAGTGGCTGTCCTTTGAGATACCATGAATGACAACTGGAGAAGCACTTTGAGTCAAATCAGTTTGTGCCACAACTAACATAAATGGCACAAATAGACAGGAAAGAAAGTTCTTGCCTTTCTGTATTGCTTATAGATTAACAAGATAACCCCTGTTAGATGTTAATATTGGAACCTAAGGAATGTGCAGACTTTGTATGTGTGAATAATGAATTATATAATGCTACCAACCTAAGTTTTGATGAATTTTTTTTGTTTTCATGTAGTGATTATTTTTGTAACTCTAACACGTGTTTTAATTCCTGCAAGGTGGTGAAACCTATCCCAGTGAAAGCAGATGGATCTGAAATGAACAAACTATCTCTAGAATCTCAGGCTGAAGGACAAAACATGGCTTCTTCACCTACTCAGAAAGGAAGACGTAGTCCTTCTCCTAGTAGCTCCTCTTCATCATCCTCTAGGACTGTTAAATCTGAATCACCCGGTGTCAGAAGAAAAAGGGTATCTCCAGTGCCTGTAAGTTGCTAACTATGATGTAATTATTAATTTGGCTATATTCTGTGATACTTTGCCTAAAGATGACAGGATATTGATATTTAATCCTCCTGGGGAGGATAGGATGCCTATGTAAAGGGGTTGTCACATTATATCTCTTAAGAGAATGAGGTCTGCACAGCATATCTCCTGTTACATTTCTCTCTCATGCATGAAACTTTATCATTCTCTCCTCCCCTCCTTTTTTTTTTTTTAATTCAGTCATTCTCTTGAGTTTTTTTGTAGGAAATAAATGAAGAAATGTAGATACTCAGTCTTGGAGATACCTACGTTCTGTTAGCTTGATTACACAAAGAAATGCTAGGAGTTTGCTTTTTTTCTTTAGTCCTGAATGTCAGTTCTCCAGGCAGGTATGTTCCTTAGGGGATAGGCTTGTTGACACTGGACTAAGATTCCTGAAGAAAGGAGTTACCAGTATGCTGTTTGTGATTCGCTGTTCCAGGGCTGCTCTTTATGTATATATTAGGGAAGTTTTAGGTATATGCATCATTAGAATGTTTTCTAAAATCTATACCATTACATTCAAGAAGATCAAGACTGGAAAGTTTTTAGCTGTAATAACTGGCTTCATTAGAGAAGATCAAGARTGGAATATTTGAGCAATAGTTTGTTATAAAAATGTTCATCCACAGTTAAGCTTCAGGTGATTCATCTACAACTTCACAGTGCAGTTGAAGTAAGAATAGGATCTAACTGGTTTTACTGTCCCATTGCTCTAGACTAGGTTTCCAAAATCAAGTAAAACATTCTACTGCTGTTCTGCTAAACTGGGGACAAATTAGAAGTTACAGTTCATGGTACAGCTCCTTTTCTTTTGCTAAGAGAAATTCAARTTTAAAAAAGGAAACCCCACCAAACCATCTGATTTTCTCTTTTTTTTGTTTTATATTAACTTTTCATGTGAAAAAGTGAAGTCTGTCTTCTAATTAAGTGATGCACAGTGAGCCAATTACAACTTTGTGTCAGGATTTAAAAATCAAAATGGATGTCAATCAAAGCAGAAGATTTGAAATTGGACAGAGTCATTAACTCATGTTAGAAATGTAAGACACTTAAATGAAGAAGATCTTAATAAAAGGAATAAAAGGGTTGGTTCACTTGGTGGTGGTGATTTTTGTTTCCCATAGTCAAAAATAGCATCCTGAGCTGAAGGTTGTTTCCTTTGTGAAAAGGAGGGGAAGATGTATCCTTTCTCCTTCTCTCTGAAATTTCTTACACTGTTCATTGGCCATATGTCCCCTGTTATAAACTCTAGTCATAAGGGTATAATGCTAATATATTTCACAAATAAAGAAATCCTGTCTTGTATAATAACTTCCTGTGTTGCTAGTCATAGACCTATGACGATCTTCTGGTTGAATTGTACCTGTTAATTTGGTAATACAATAAGGCTACCAATGAAGACTTGAAAATAGAAGCAATTTAAGAGACTTCTTTTCTGTCATAACGTCAAGCAGCTTATTATAAAACTTCAGTTTTTCTTCTGTCCGCTAGTTCTGGGCATGGAAGAAAGTTAATTCTTTTAAATTCATATAGTCTAAGCAGGTTGTAGTTTCTTGAAGTTTTGGGRACTCTCATTCTTTGTCAGTAAGAATGAAATACATAGCTAAACTCACTGTTGTCCTGGAAGTGCTTGACGGAACCACTTTTGTAGTTTCAGAGTGGACGAATAACACCACCTCGAAGAGCTCCGTCTCCAGATGGCTTCTCTCCATATAGCCCTGAGGAAACAAATCGCCGTGTCAACAAAGTTATGAGAGCCAGGCTGTACCTGCTGCAGCAGATAGGACCCAACTCGTTCTTAATTGGAGGGGACAGCCCTGATAATAAATACAGAGTGTTTATTGGGCCTCAGGTAGAGAATGTTTTTCTTGTATGCAGTTTTTAGTAATTTATAGTTAGTCTTGAAAAACTGTACAAAACCAGAGAGTCACAAACCCATGTGAACTGGTGTGTAAAGCAACATTTAAAAGATGTAATGTATGCACTGTAATTACCAGACTGTATTTTTGTCAAATATGCAGCAAGTATTAGATTTATCTAGAGTACCTCTCAAATAGACTTTAATTGGGAAGTTGTTACTAATATTTAGCTTATTCTGTATATGTCTCATTCCTATCCATAGATCCTAATTATATATATAAAGTATTTTGGCTGAAATTTGGCCACTTCATTTTCCTAGTTTCTCACTCACTTTATTTCCTGTATTCATGGAATATATGTTGCACATAAATGTGTAACAAACACCTGTCAGTTCTGTTACGGGTGTAATAATGTAATTAACACCATAATGAGGTCCAAATAGACTTTCCCAGTACTGCTGTGACTCTGCCTTTGGGAACACCTAAGTTTTTTGCATAAATAGAAGCATCTCATTTAAATTTGATTGCCATCATGTTACAGATGTCCGATTACACGCATAAATTCCTTTCAGTATGAATAGCAGCAGTAGCTTCTAGTTAACTGTTGTCTTTCTTGTACGTATTTCAGAATGACATTTTGAAAATTCACATTTTCACATAAGATATTTGTGCCCAATATATAAAATACTATTTCACACTAACTACTTTCTCCTTTTTAGCAGTTGGCCCCATGCACTTATCTGTTATGCACTTAAATGTGTAATTAACAAGACAACGTGGCCCTAACATACCAACATATGATACTTTTCTTTGCAGACTTGTAGCTGTGGACGTGGAACGTTTTGTATTCATCTGCTGTTCGTTATGCTGCGAGTATTCCAGCTAGAACCCTCGGACCCAATGCTGTGGAGAAAGACACTGAAGAATTTTGAGGTAATGTATGCCTAATAGATTTAACAGTAGATCTAAAATAAAATCCAGGTAAAAATCTTTGGGATGTTATTTTAAAATTGCTGACCACTTTGCTGCATTTCAAAGCAATAAACATATGTGTTTTTAATTATATTTTAAATTCAGTTTCAGGAGCTCTGTAAATAGAAAAAAAATCTGCAAATAAAAGGAATAACTGAAGGAATGAATAGAGAGCTTTAGTGAATGATACAAATCTTGAGTTTTCATCTCAAATTTGTATATCTGTCTCACTGATAGTTGAAAGGTAGACAGAATAAGGGTGTTCAGAAGTATTTATGTGTATACTTAAAGCTATTAATTTTTGATAAGTAAATAGCTTTTTGTTTTAAACAATGTTTCTTGCAGTCTACTTATTAGTAAGGCTTCTGAAATTCCTGCTACTGCTGTGCAACTAATGTATTATTGTGAAGGTGAATAGATTTTTTTTTTTTTTTAAGCAATAGTTTAAGCTTCAGTAGCATTACCTTTACATACAAGCTATTCATAGCATAAACACCACTGTTGCTATCTTTTTCTGATGTCAGGTTGAGAGTTTGTTCCAGAAATATCACAGTAGGCGTAGCTCGAGGATCAAAGCTCCATCTCGTAACACCATCCAGAAGTTTGTCTCACGCATGTCAAATTCTCATACATTGTCATCATCTAGTACTTCTACATCTAGTTCAGAAAACAGGTTAGTATTTTTCTAAAGGAATTAAAAACTTTATTCTGCAGTTTTTTCTAATTTTGGAGGTTTAGAATCACCTACATTATTCTTTTTGTTTCAAAGCTGCTTTCATTTCAAGTCACGTTAAATCTTTGTATTTGCAAACACTCAAGAGTCAAGCATACATTAATCATTCTGGTAACAAGTGGGCGTATTCAGTTTATACCTTATATTTGAAAAAATTTTAGGTGGAGCTGTGAAAAGAATTTTTTGGAATTGGGAAATAAATTTTAAAAATGTAAGCCATCATCTTCAAGCCTGGAGCATATATTAACTTTGGAGACCTGTGTATTTGTGTGCATTTGTTCAAATACAGCATGCATGCAAATGTTAACAAATGAAGAAATAAGATTTCATTTCTTTTCCTCTTGTCCTAATAACTTTTGAAAGCAAGTTCTACTACTTTGGAGAAATGTTTATGTGCCTGTGACAATATACTGAAAAGTTTCCAGGTAAACATACTCTGTGTGTGTGTTTATATGTATTTTTAAAGTATTCACTCTTCATGTAGAATGAATGATTAAACTATTTTAAAGAAATTACTAAACTATCATGATTTTTATAGTTTATACCATATTAAAAGATGTCTTATTTTTCAATTTTAACTGATGTTTGAATCTTTGGGCTTTTTCTAACTCTTACTACTTGAGTGCTTTTGCTTGTATTCTTTTCCCTGATTTTTGCAAAGATTTTAGTTAACTTCTTAAATAAGTGTTTTGTGCATTAATTTGTTAGTGGGATGAATGAACTAGGCATACAGAGGCCTACCTGTAGAAGACAACCAAAACGGAGGCTTTCTTTAGTGAAAGCGAAACCTAATTTAAGAAGTACCTTGGTGTGTTACGTTGACCATAGCCATGTAGCTAGATCAGTATATTTAGACAGGTTTGTAATTCTGATGTCCAGATTGTGACCTTAACTTCCCACCGTCCTGTACTTRTTTTTCCAAACGTCGAATTGTGTCACTGTAAATGAATGATACAAACCAGCTGGTTAAATACAAAATGTACTCTGGAATTACTGGCAGGCCAGTTCCTTCTGTTTAGATATCTTGTCCAGGAAGATTTTTTTTCCATAGGAATAGCTTAATTGGGTTATGGATTTCACTACGTTAGTTCTAATTTTTGGCAGGAGAAAAGGTTTTTCAGTTGTTTGCTAGTACAGCTGATGATTAGTTCATAGCATTATTGGTTCAATGAGATGCTGTTCTGTGTCAGTCTAATTTTGCATGATGTAAGTATTAGAGAACACTGAGTATTGGTTTCGCTTGACATAAGCTTAGTGAGTTCTGATAATTACTGCGACTTGCAGTTATTTTTGGTTTGCTACTAATTCTTCAAAAATATAAAATAAAATTAATACTTGTGTTTTTTATGCTGTGGAACTGAATTTTTCCCTGTAAGCTTATTTCTATGGATTTTTCAAGGAAAAAAATTGTCAACCATTTCAAAATGCAAGGAAATACATTGTGACTATATATTCACTTCTACATAAATATATTTTTATTTAAAAAATTACTGCTGCTAAGCAAATATATGGCTCTTGCAAGTTTTTTAGACGCATGCCAATTGTACCTTAATCTTTTTTATGAATAATACTAAGTTTTCCACATTTAAATAGTGTTACAGAAGATTTAGTGTGTTTTGTTTTTGCTAAGCATCCTTTGAGTTTTGAATATTTTTTCTGATGAAATCTCTGGTTATATCTGGTTATATATAATTATTTAGTGGGGGTAAATAAAAGGAAACAACATCTAAGACTCTGAGTTGGGTGTTTTAACCTATATGGGATATGTAGGTGTTTTTGTTGTGTATATGAATCTGTTTTGTCTGTTTCTTGTATGGCAGAAAATTTAGGGTGACTGTTACCTTCTGTTAATATTTTTAATTTCATACCTTCATAAAATAAAATTTAGTGTTCTGCGGTGAGTTGAAGACTAATTTGTGAGCTGATGCCTTGAAAGGAGTGCGATGAGAAAATGTGTGTAGCCTTCAAAATCTAAATTTAACTTTTCAAAACCAACCTTTAAGTAAAAAAGCAAAGGTTGGTTTGTCTAAAGAAGCCTTAGGGAGAAAAATGCAAGTGCCAAAGGCCAGGCCTTTCGGTCCCTAATTGGTATCTCACCTAGTTTGAAGAAATGTTGTGCATTTTATGACTTTCCCTTTCATTTCAACAATGTATTCAGTGCTTCTAAAAATCTGGTTGCTCACTTATTCAGGAGATTTGGGAGATGGTTTTCAAACGGCATATCGCCGTTCAGAGGTGATTGTGTCAAACTGGAGGCTGATCTTTTTCAGTGTTAAAGTCTGTTCTGAATTCTGATGCACCATTTTTTACAATCTCAAATATCTGTTTTTATAGTATGAAGGATGAAGAAGAACAGATGTGCCCCATTTGTTTGTTAGGGATGCTGGATGAAGAGAGCCTGACTGTATGTGAAGATGGCTGCAGGAACAAGTTACACCATCACTGCATGTCAATATGTATGTTGTCATCTTTGTCTCAATTCTGGTAACTGTATATATTCAAAAGTATTAAATCTTAGTGGTTTGTTTAAAAAAAAAATTGCTCTTCAGTAGAGAGTATAGCTCTTTGAGACTTTGGCATCATTTAGGTATTGATAGTTCTTGGTTTATCAGTTATTGACGAATCAAGTTTGTAATATGATGCTCTGAGGAAAAAAGTTAACTGCAGGGCTAAAGGTTGAACCTGTGCTGCCTGAGAGAGAAGATAAAGTCCAACTAGAGCAAGGTTAGGAAAAGACTTTTACCCCTCTTTGACTTCTCATTAAAAGACGTGAAAGCCATCCACTATTGGCTTGGATTACRTAGTTAATTATGGAGTTTGTTTATGTACTATGTTACATAAATAGTTACACAGTTTGCTTTAACAAATAAAAGTCCATCCTCCATATTTTAATCCTATTGAAAAAATCCTGCTTATGTTTGAGGTATAGAAAGAACTGTATTATTCCAGTTAATAACAATTTTTAATATTAATTATAGTGCTAAAATTGAAAGGTTTCTGCATTCAGAAAAAGAAAACACATTCTTATAATACTGACTGCTGCAGATGGCTCAATTCAGACGAGTGTTTTTCCTGAAATTGATGTTTTTCAATAAATGTAAAAATAGTAACACCATCTTCTGGCTTGATACGCTGTAAACTTAAAATACCTATTTTCTTGTTGCTGTATTTCAGGGGCAGAAGAATGTAGAAGAAACAGAGAACCACTTATATGTCCTCTTTGTAGATCTAAATGGAGATCACATGATTTCTATAGGTAAGCGCTTAGTTTTACTGAGTGTAGTGAGTTGTTCGTTTCTGGATGTTCAGCTGACGTTCCTAAATACTCTGAAGTATTTACTTCAGCAAATGTTTCTTTTGTTAATTCACGTAATTTGTTGTTACCTTTATAGTCATGAATTGCCAAGCCCTGTGGATTCTTCTTCTGTTCTTCGTGTGGTTCAGCAACAAACTCAACAGCAATCCATGCTTGGATCACAAAGAAGAACCCAAGATAGTAATTTTAACCTTACTCATTATGGGGTCCAGCAGATCCCTTCTGCCTATAAAGATTTAGCTGAGCCATGGATTCAGGTAATTTTACCTTGTAAAAGGAGTTTCAAATGTAAAAGCTGGTTTTGAACTGTTTTCCTGTTTTTGTCACTTTTGGCAAATTACAAGGCAATCCCTACAGCTCCTAATTGAAAACTACATGTATCTTCAGGAGAAGGTGTGATCATTGTGCCTACTGGCCAGCAATGAAAGACACTGAAAATCATTATGCCTTCCTGTTACTGCTTTTGGTCATTAGAGGAACTTTCTTCTGGAACAGTTTGGAATAAGAAGAGTTCTGTTTTGTTTTACACCTCCAATTTTGCTTAAAACAAACAAACAGAAAAACTACAAACCACCTACAGGAGCTTGAGTTGAGAGTGTCTTTTGGTATGTGTAGAGGAAAGAATGAGTTTCTTAATGCTACTAATTCTGTCTGAAGAGGGTTGCTGAAGTGTGGTGTTTACCAATTCCATCTGGTGAAACAAAATATTATAACGGGGTGGTCTTTTGTCTTTGCTCAGACGTGAAAATAAGCTTGAGGTAGAGCCGTGACAGACTTCTAATGTATGAATGTTTAACTCTGACACAGTTCCAGAGTACCTGTAACAATTAGAAAACTTATTCTGAATCACATCACATCTCCAAACCTAATGAGTGCCTGTACAGTCCTTCCCCCTGCCCTTCTGTATAGCAGAGTATTTTGAGGAYTGATGTATGATCATTTAGGATGCTTCATTTCCATCCAAGATTTTTTTTTTAAGACTGGGTAYCTACTGTCATATTTTTGCTGTCAGACTTCATAAGATGATTTTTTTTTTTCCACCCAAAACATTTCTTTGTTCTTTTTGGCTGCTCTTCTTAAATACCTAAGTTGCAGTGTTGTTCAATTTGACTCTTGCAATGTTACTTTTTCTCTCTGCAGGTATTTGGAATGGAGTTGGTTGGCTGCTTGTTTTCTCGAAACTGGAATATACGAGAGATGGCGCTTAGACGTCTTTCGCATGATGTTAGTGGTGCTCTGTTACTAGCTAATGGTGAAAGCACTGGAAATTCTGGAAGCAGCAATGGGAACAACACAAGTGCTGGAGCTCTGGGAGCAGCTAGTGGGTCATCTCAGACCAGTATCTCAGGAGATGTTGTAGTGGAATCCTGCTGCAGTGTGCTGTCCATGGTCTGTGCCGACCCTGTCTACAAAGTCTATGTTGCCGCTTTAGTAAGTAGTTGCTTCTTCATTGTATTCTAGTAATTTCCAAGTGACTTGGTTTTTGAAGGGGAGGGAAAAGGAGGAGACATATGAAGACAAGAATCCTAGCAATTGTGCTTCATCACTACTGAATGGCTCTTAACGTCTAACCATTATCTGAAAGAGAGCTGAATAAAATCCTCAGGAGGAGCAAATTGGCATGACTGTAATGGCCAAATATAAGAAAATGCTTGCTACAGTGCTTAGTATTAACAGTACTTGTATGACCAGATTCTTAGCAATCTCAAAGAATAATTCTAAAACTGAATATATAGTACACTTTTTATCCTTTGAACATTTCACTGGTATTTTTTTAATGCAACTTACATGAACCAATTTCCAACATTTAAAAAAAAAAAAATGTTGGCATAGCTAATTTAATGTCATACATATTGTTTTTCTCCTTTCTCTTAGAAAACCTTAAGAGCCATGCTGGTATATACTCCTTGTCATACTTTGGCAGAGAGGACTAAATTACAGCGACTTCTCAAGCCAGTTGTAGAGACAATATTAGTTAAATGTGCAGATGCCAACAGGTATGGTGACTCATTAACTTCAAATCCATTTTAGATTGTTGTTGAAGTGTCTTGAAACTTCATTTGCTGCTATTTTATGTGGAAACAAGAAACCAAATCATGGTGATAAAATAAAACATATGGGTCATGACTATAAATAAATCATGGTATGTTTTCACTAAAGTCTAGCTGCTGCCAGTCAACTTTTGTCTTGAAAGACCTCTCATTTCTGTTGTTTTGAAGGCACCTGATTATATTTTTTTTCCAGCACTTGCAGATCTTAAATGATGTCCTCCTTTAATAGGCCTTTTCCCCATTAAAAAATAAAAATAAAAAAAAAATTGGGTGTTGTCATCAATCATCCCTTCCCCCTCAATTTGCTCAGGTCTAATTCTTGTGACTGCCCTTTAAAACTCTTCAGAAAGTACCTGTCATCAAATTACATATTAAATATATTTGTACATGTTTCTCACTGCAATGAAAGCTGTTGTACTTCTGTTTCTTTAAGGCTTAACATAATGCTATGTAATAAAAAGCAAGTGTTTTGCTAAGAGATGGCTCTTCTGAGAGAATGGCTTTGGCAATTCTGGCTTACATAGGGCCTTGCCTTCCTGTCCCAGGCTACCCTGTCTGCTCTGCCAGACCAACCGTTTGTGCAGCTGTGCTGTGAACTAGGTGCAGAAGTGATTCAACTAGATTTTTGTCTTTCAGTTTAGTTCCTAAGCAGCATTGGTTAGAATCATTGATTCTGAAACTACAGCCAGAGATGCATTGTGGGTGTGGGTTTTTTTTCCTTGTCTAGCAATAGAATAACTAAAATTAAAGGAATAAGTGAAATAGATCTATACTTCTATTTTTAAGTGGTGTGGGATTGCAGGGTTTGAGCTGCTTTGTGCAAGAGGATGAGCTCCTAACAAGTAGTTGAATTTCTGTTAATATTATTCCCTGTTATTATTATTCCCTGAAAGTCTCAAAGAATTTGGGAAATGTGGATATGATGATTTAAGCAAGAAACTGATTTGTTTGTTTTTCACTTATTTACTTATTAGTGATAGACACTTAAGCTTCTGGAAGTGTCCTGTAAAAATAGCATAACGATTGGTAGCTTACAGGATTATATAAGTGTATTGGCATAAAGTGATGTGAAACCAACTTCCAAGCAGTTTCAAGCTATTGCTAATGATTATTGAAATGTAATGATTAGAATGTTTTTCCTCAGAAGCATCTGCTAAGAGTTACTTTTGGTTTTAATTTCTTAGTCGAACAAGTCAACTTTCAGTCTCAACGCTACTGGAGATGTGTAAAGGTCAAGCAGGAGAGCTGGCAGTTGGGAGAGAAATACTTAAATCTGGTAATAATAGCTCTTCATATATAAATGAATTATAAGTACAAGCGAATATACTGAAGTGTCTAAAATTTAATACAGATTTTATCAGAAATCAAAATGGCACAGAGAACAGTGTTGCTCTTGGGAGTTTGGTGGGAGGTGAGAATGTGGGAGGGTGGAGTTAATTTGGGCACATATGTATTTCTATATGATACAGTTCTGATCTTCATGGAATTTAGATTAAATAAAGATTAAATGTATTCATAATCAACTTTTTTTTTTTTTTTTAAATAGGGTCCATCGGTATTGGTGGTGTTGATTATGTCCTAACCTGTATTCTTGGAACCCAGACTGAATCTAGCAACTGGCAAGCACTACTGGGGAGACTTTGTCTGATAGACAGACTACTGTTGGAATTCCCTGGTGAATTTTATCCCCACATTGTCTGTGGGGATGTTTTACAGGCTGATACTGTAGTAGACAGGTACTTGCTTACACTTTGACTTACCTTTGTAGTCGAAAGCTTTTGGTGATTTCTTCAAAAACACTTGTTTTGGCCACTTTAACTCTAAATGACTAGTATGGTTTCTTTATATGCAAAAGTGGGCCTACTTCTCAGAGTAAACAGTTACCATTTTTAAAAACTTGTGATCTGTTAAACAATTCTGAAACACCACTGCAGCAATAAGTCTCCTTGCTATTGCAGAAATGACAGCCAGGTGCACTTTCTTGAGATGGCTTTCTTAGCACTAATTAACCAGAGYATATCAGTGTATACGACAATTTTTTTTTTCTTTTAACTTGCAGGTATAAGAAGCTTCTTTCTCTTTTGAATTTTGCTGTGCAGTCAATTGACAATTCACACTCGATGGTTGGTAAACTATCCCGGAGAGTATTTTTGAGTGCAGCAAGAATGGTTGCMAGAGTGCCCCATGTTTTTGTAAAACTGTTAGAAATGCTGAGTGTGACAAGGTCTACTCATTATGCAAGGATGCGTCGACGTCTGATGGCAGTAGCAGATGAAATGGAAATTGCGGAAGCCATCCAGCTAGGCATGGAAGAAATGCATTCTGGGGAATGTCGACATGATGACTTTTTGCAGCTGCCTGTACCAGATAACTCTCCAGAAGCTACAGAAAATAATACTCCTAACAATACTGTCCAATTATCAGGGAAAATTGGGAAAGGTTTAGGTGATAAAAAATTATGTGCCAGTCCAGAGGACATTTCTGAGACACTGGCTGGCCTTGCTGTGGGACTTCCTGTTTCATCAGTAACCACTGAGCAACCAAAGCCAGCCATTCAAACAAAAGGAAAGCCCCACAGTCAGTGTTTGAACTCTTCTCCCTCATCCAGTCATTCCCAGTCACTATTTCCAACGCTTCAGTCTCCTTCAAACCCATCTGTACCAGCTGGCACTGTAACAGATGTCTCTAAACTCAGACCTCAGGGATTCATTCCCTGCAAAATCCCTTCACCTTCTCCTCAAACACAGCGGAAACTTTCTCTCCAGTTTCAAAGAAACTGTTCTGAAAATAAAGAACCAGAGAAACTTTCTCCAGTTTTTACCCAGGCCAGGCCATTGCCATCCAGTCACATACACAGGCCAAAGCCATCTCGACCCACCCTGAGTGATGTGAACAAGCAGGGAGAAACCTCGAAAAACAGTATGACACTTGACTTGAATGATATTTCACAATGTGATGGCAATAGTAGTAATAGCAGTGTGGTTATACCAAGTGAAGAGACAGTGTTCACACCAGTAGATGAGAAATGTCGGCTGGATGTTAATGCAGAACTCAATTCCAGTATTGAGGATCTACTTGAGGCTTCCATGCCAACAAGTGATGGCACAGTTACATTCAAGTCTGAAGTTGCAGTGCTTTCTCCTGAGCGGGCAGAAAATGATGATACTTACAAAGATGATGTAAATCATAATCAAAAATGCAAGGAGAAGATGGAAGCTGAAGAGGAGGAAGCTTTAGCTATTGCTATGGCAATGTCAGCATCTCAAGATGCACTACCAACAGTACCCCAACTACAGGTTGAAAATGGTGAAGATATCATAATTATTCAGCAGGATGTAAGTATACTGGAAATTTAACATACAGACTGTGACTTTCTTAAGTCTGAATTGAGGTTCACTAAATTTATAAAGCTGTGCTGTTGTATTCTTAACATTATACAAATATAGAGACTCARTGCCTTCTCCTGGAAGTTGGAATGTACATATGAAGAGAAGTATTTCAATATAAAGAGCCTGCCGGTTCAGGGTACTAACAGAATCCATCCATGACTGTTATTAAAAAGTTTAGAGAAAGTATTTGGAAGAGAGGCATCATGTCATGTACCAGCCTTTAAAATGGCAAAGTATAAAAGCAAAAATAGAAGGAGGATACAAAGAGATGCTGAAGGTGATGGAGGATTTTAAGTATGGAGGCACAGAAAATGAGAATAATGTTTTTAAGCAGGAATAGAAATGTACTGGGTTGTAATGCTGATTTACTTTTGAAGGCAATCATGCAAAACCAAATTATATCTGAAAGAAAAGTGGACAGTGTAGGAGGAGATTACTTTGCCAGCACATCTTGAGAGAGAAGCTATGAGATACTTTGGAAGTTGGAAGAAAGATCTGCTTGTTAGCAAATAGTCAAAAGCACAAGTGATAAGAATAGAGAGAAAGGAGGTGTGTGGTTTTTGGTTTTCGTTTTTTGGGGTTTTTTTAAGTTTGCAGAGTGGTTGGTATATCTACTTAGAGCAGGGGGGAGTAAGATGGGAGTTGGAAGCTTGTGAGGCTGTGAGCCTAGGAAAGGTATAGTTACTAGAGGAGGAAACGGGGGGGAAACATATGCTGTTTTTGCCATCCTTTGTGTGAGGTAGCAATATGTGAAGCATGAAATGCCAGAATGTTTTGCACTTATGCTTGCCTTTCACCTTCAGTTAGTAAGTTAGAGGAGGCACTCTCTTAAGTACAGTGAGAGTGTGTGGATTATAGAAGACTGGTGTTCTGATCTCAGCTGAAACATGTATAACATGCACTACAAATAACTGTAAGGGAGAGAAGCATATCAACTCGAGTATTTTGTATCCTTCCAGAATGTTTAAATTTTAGATGCRTGCTAGTAAACATGGAATTGACTTAAAATTTAATTTCCAGACACCAGAAACTCTGCCTGGACATACCAAAGCAAAGCACCATTACAGAGAAGATGCAGAATGGCTTAAAGGGCAGCAAATAGGCCTTGGAGCTTTTTCTTCCTGTTACCAAGCTCAGGATGTAGGAACAGGGACATTAATGGCTGTAAAACAGGTAAATACTTCACTTTCTTGAATATATTCTAGTTGTTCCTAAATATTTCTTTGGAATATTAAATATAAAAGATCTCTGCTTTCACAAACTGTTCCCTACTTCCTCTGCTTCCTGTTGTATGTGTACTCATATAATACAAAGCATATGCACAGTATTAACATAGTATTTTCAGTTTCTTTCACTTCTCCTTAAAGTGAAAAATACTGTGCTTTTTATATAGCCCTTTCATATATTTTTCAAATGCATTTTTGCTTTTATCAAGGTCACAAATTGATGACAGTTAAGAATGAAAACCAAATCTCTTTATTCCAAATCTATCCCCTATTTGCTGGTTAGATATTAAAGTAGTTTCCCCTCATGTACTTGTGAAGATTTTATCTTAAAACTTTTTTTTAAGTGGAAGATAGTTTAGTGCTTGTTTCCTCTGATCCTACACCCAGCTTTGTAAGGCAAGTAATTTTAATTTTTAAATGCTTAGATATGAAAGTGTGAATGGGGGGAAAAAAGGTCCAAATACACATGCTTAATGCAGAATTTTGGAAGATTCTATATCTGAGTAAATCTTTTAGGCATAAGGTGACCTAGGTCTGAATCGGTGATGCCAACATGGAGGGAATCCTAATTTTAACATTTTCTTATTAGTTCTAAAATAAACTTACAGCTATGGACTTGAAGTTTCACATCATTTAATCAGGGACAGAATATCTGTCATCAGGTACTTTTCCTCTGAAACTCTCTTGCTTGTGAAAGAGTACAACTATCTGTGTGGTCCTCAAGGTGCTTCCTGGAGAAAAAGAGATGATTATGAGGCCCAGGGGAAATTCTCTGCAACATATCATTATTTCAGATTTAGTAGGGATCGGAGCTGGGGTTCGTTCCAAATCCATTTCTGGACTTTTGATCTGCTTTTGCCTCTCAGCTTTCTGGGATAATAGGTTTAGCCATAATGCAAATAGTGTGATTAAAATAACTTTGCACATAGCATCACTGTCAGAACCCAGTTTCAGGCATCATCTTTTCCCTTTTCTTCAACGTCAGAAAAACACTTTTGTAGCTTAAGCAAAAGAGGGAGATCTTTCCACTCCACGCTTGCAGAGATTCTGTTGGTATTTTCCCTAGGAGATTACTCTTGCGTTTCTATGACTGTCTCACATGGAGATACATTCTCAGCTGAAGGGCCTTGAGAGTAAAAACATTTGCAAGGTCCAGATGGTGAACAGGGGCAGGACAAGATCTGTTCTCATTACTGTATAGAAGCAGGGATTGGTTATAGGACTCAGTCTGATAATTATGAAAGGTACAATATACAATACAATATTTTTGAAACAGGTGACATATGTCCGGAACACATCCTCTGAGCAAGAAGAGGTAGTTGAAGCACTGAGAGAAGAGATAAGGATGATGAGTCATCTAAACCATCCTAACATCATTCGAATGTTGGGTGCTACATGTGAGAAGAGCAACTATAATCTCTTTATTGAATGGATGGCAGGTAAACAACATTATGTGCTAAAGAAAATGAAAGCATAAGTTGAATCTTGAGCTGTGTAGTTTCACACTGCAAAATATTCCATGTATCGCTTCAGTTTGCAAATTTATTAGTACCTTCATTGCCATTGATAATCAGCATAGACGTTTAGTTTACAGAACATTTTATTGCTTTTAAGTGGTCAGAGGTATTCTTACAGGCTTTTTTTTTTTTTTTTTTAATCTGGACTTTTCCATACTTTGTCTGTCATACAGCTAATATAGTTGGAAACCTTGAGCAAAAATTCTACTACTTTCTGAATCTAAAAGAGCAGGGAGGGAGGCTTCAGTCTGATATATTTTTAAGCTATATCATTTTCATTATAGCTGCATAAATCTTAAATGGTTATTAAAAATAATTTTACTTGAAAGTTTGGAATTCCTGTCACTTGTTTTTCTCCCAAGCATTTTCATAAAAATTGTGTGAGAGGACATGCAAAGGCATTTGAGAACTTAAAGTCATCTTTTTATAATAATTAGTAGGCTTCAGGAAGAATACATTCAAATCTTAGCCTAAATCTATTAATTGGTAATTTAGTAATAAATAGTGAGAACTTTTAATTATTGCATAGAGCAGGGGACAAGAAAGTTCATATACCTTAAGATGGAGCTTTATTCATTTTATGAATAACATTGTGTTGTGAGATTGTGTTGTCTAGTCTACCAAGGGACCAGATTTGGTATTTTATACAACCTCATTTCCTACAAAATAAAGCATTGCACCTTAACACACATTTTTTGGCAGAAACCACTTAGTAATACCAGAGTGCTAACCAGCAAGCCCAAGTATGTGTTGTTACAAGCAGTGGTGCAGAAAATACTTTCCTGAAACTCAGGCTGACTTTAAAAAAATAAATGTTTATAAAATATGATTTTTTTTTGAATAGTATTATTTAGATAACAAAATATCAGGAATTGTCCTTACTTCATTCTAGCCCAGGTTATATTACAGTACTTTAAGAAGCACAGTGCAACTTCAAAAACTTGACAAATCTATATACCAGTTCTAGAAAAGAAAGAGGAAGATGCTGTTTTTCCTAGTTTGTATACTAGACTTCTGTATATTGATACTTAAATGGTAACAAAAGCAAATTAAGATCCTCAGAGGGAACATACACTGGAGGCTGCATGTGTGTGTGTACATATATATATAGCCCCAGAGAGAGATAGTYGTCTTCTACTTGAAAAACTTAATGCAAGATCTGGATAAATATATGTAGGGTTTTTTTCTAATCATCAACAATACCTGTTACACTAATATATTAGTGTGTGTGTATTTACACATGCGTGTGCTTTTTTTTTTTTTGAGGAAAGATGAAATTAGTAGGAAGCATGAAGAGATGTGKTTTTTAAAACTTATACTCTTCTAGGTAGAAAGTAACTAAGTAATTGAGTATTTTGCTCTTTGCTTATGGAACTCTTTAACGTATTTGCGGGGTGGGTAAGAAAGCTAGTTGTCAGTTGGGAATACCAATATCAAACTCCAATTTTAGGAGGCGGTGCTGCATTTTACTAGTCTCCAGTATAAATGTTGATTAAATTGTATCATTTTTATCTTCTAGGAGGCTCAGTTGCTCATTTGTTAAGTAAATATGGAGCCTTCAAAGAATCAGTAATTATTAATTATACAGAACAACTGTTACGTGGCCTTTCTTACCTCCATGAGAATCAGATAATCCATAGAGATGTTAAAGGTAAAAATTATTTATAATGTTATTTAACAAGTAGTATTCAGAAAGTACTGTGTATTTTCCTGTTTAAGACCTATTGCTTCTCTTGGATACCATTTCAAGAGTGGGATTTTTTTTGGATTTGTCTCATCACACTTAACCTTTAATCCACGGAAATTAGTCAGAATGCTCATAGCATATTTGAGGATATTTGCTATCCATGCCAAAGGTTTAGGAAAACTGGCTTTCTGGACTAGTTCAAATAAAATATCAAATTACCATATAGTTTTAATAACTGATTAGTCAGATTCACATAAATATTTACCCTGAAATGACAGCAAAATCTGAACAAGACAAAATAAAAGAGGTCAGGTTTTTAATGCATAGAAATATTCTGTTGGGTTTTCTTCCTTCATCCTAACTAAACATAAATAGTTTTGCTTATGAGATACTTATATGTCCTGCTAATACTGTATAAGCTCTTGGTTTTGACTTGATTTTTGCATATCCAAGAGATTTAGTTTAACAAACAAAATTTGGACTTTACTAGGAAATCTCAGTCTTGAAAACTTTTACTACCTTTAATGTCACTATAACTGTCCATAAAGTAGAGAGAGATCCAGATAACTAGCAACAAAATGATGGCAAACTTACGGCTTTTTGTATTTTTCATTAAAATAGGAAAGCTCTCTATGTCTCTAATTCCCTTTTAAGAGAACTCAGAAGGTTACCTAAGGATCAGATAAAAATTTTAAATTTCATAGGGAGCAGCAGGCAGTGAAAACCTCCAGGGTTTTGAATCACCATTTTCTTTCTTTCTCCCAGTTCCAGGCATCATTCCAGAATCCCATGTTTGMCCTACTTGAAAAGTTTGATTGCTTCTCTAAATCTCTCAGATGGCCTCAAGCTGTGTGCAGTATCATTCAGGCGTAACACAAAAGTGGCATATTATTAGACTTTGTCCCTGATTTCTAGATTTCCTTGCTACTGGGGGTGGGGAATGTCAAACTATTAACAATTCTGAAATGGAGGGAGGGAGGTTGTCTGTTCGTTCTTTGCCTTTGATAGAAAGCCAACTAGCAGGTTTTTTTATTATGCTGTTGACAGGTGCCAATTTGCTAATTGACAGCACAGGTCATAGATTAAGAATTGCTGATTTTGGAGCTGCAGCCAGGCTGGCATCAAAAGGAACTGGTGCTGGGGAGTTTCAGGGACAGTTGTTGGGAACTATTGCATTTATGGCACCGGAGGTAAGAAACCAGTTTTGGAAGTTGCATCAAAAAGTTTGAACTCCACACTAATTCATACAGTCAAACAGAGGAAACTGCCGTAAAAGTTTCAAAAGTATTTTAAATGTACTTGTCCTAAAGAATAAGAATGATACAAATATGCCATTAAGGACACTTCCATTTCTTGCTTCCCATGTTGTTCTAAGTAGCTTGTCGTGGGATATAGCATGAGTATTGTTACTAAAGCACAGATGACAATTTGGTCAAAAGCTAACTACTGCAAGATACTTTGCTTTGTCTCTTGGTCTGGCCCTTTATGTCCGAGTTCTCTGCTGGCCCTTTATGTCCGAGTTCTCTGCTTTACAATAGAGATATATAAATCTTACCTGCATTTATGTCACTGGTCACTCTGTTAACCTGAAATGTTAATTGAAATGCACTTGATTGTACGAGCAGTAGTTAATACTGAAAAATCAGAGTTGGAAACTTGGAAATGGTTAACCTGAGCTTTGACTTGTTTGTCTGCTCAGGTTCTGAGAGGTCAGCAGTATGGTAGGAGTTGTGATGTGTGGAGCGTTGGCTGTGTTGTTATAGAAATGGCTTGTGCTAAACCTCCTTGGAATGCGGAGAAACACTCCAATCATCTTGCCCTGATATTTAAGGTGAGATACATCGTCGCTACAAATGTACTACAGAAGACACTGATATTAGTCTTAATTTCATATACAGTAATGTAAATTTCAGAAAGTTTTGCAAGCAGAGATTGTTATAATTGCCCTGTCTTTATACTGGAGCTGTTAGTACAAAATCAAAACTGATAACAAGCATAATCATATTTGCTTGTTTTAAAAAAAAATGGCTGCCAACAATAATTTCCAGAAAAGGCTTTCTAAGATATGAATACATAATGTAACAGGAAGAAAAAAAAAAAGACATATAATGAAGTTGATCCTGACTCTGAGCAGCCCTGTAAAATAGGGGAGCATAAGAGACATGATCTGTTGTTTCCTACTGCCATAAAGCATTTATGTGTATTCCTACATCCTAAKGGGGAATGCCCGTTGGTGAAACCTGATATTTAGCATTCAGATTTTGCTGTAAGAGGTTTATCATTATGACATGCCACATATAAATATTGTATTTTCACCTGTTTTTGGTATTCATGTTTCTTACTAAAGTGAAATAGGTACATTTATTTTTAAAAATCTAGTTGAACAGCAGGCATGAATGAAGAAAACACTTCCACAAAACAGATACAGCACAGCAATATTCAAGTGTTCCAATTCAGTGCAAATCACTTGCGATAAGAGATTTAAGTGTCTCTGTTCTGTGTCTGTGTGAATCTGGTGGTGTCAGCCTAGTGTTCCCAATAAAGCATCATCTTTCTTAATTTGATGTAGCGAAAAACAAAATTAATTTAGAGAGTGAGCTGCTTCCATCTGAGAACAAGATCTGCACTTTGTGGTGGTAGCAGAAATATAGTGAAGATAATGAAAGAGAGCATACTCAGCTTAACATACCATAACATAATATCCCTTAGCTTAATGTATCTCCATGCTTGCTTGCATTATGCCACTTAACACTGATGTCAAATAGTAGACTAAAGAATACCCCTAAGTGCAGCATAACAGTATTTCTTGTGGTCTGCTTAGCAGATGTTTACAGCAGAATCTTGCTGCAGGAAGAAAAGTTTGAGAAAAGTGCAAGGAGAGAGACAGAGACCATGAAAAGCAGGAGAGAGCATATGTTATTGAGGAAAGAGGCATAAAGGGAACTTAAGACCCAAAAAGTAAATTTTGTAAATTGGAAGCAATAATGTAATCTGCAGAGAAACTGCAGTAGGAAATATCCTATGTGAATAAAAGCTCATAGTATAATTGAGGTCAGCTGAAAACTAGCAGTTTGTTGAGACTTATTTTGAGGGTTTGTTAAGTAGTACTGACTCCTAAAAACCTATTTTCCATTTGTTCAGATTGCTAGTGCAACTACTGCTCCATCTATCCCTTCACATCTGTCTCCTGGTTTAAGAGATGTGACTCTTCGGTGTTTAGAACTTCAACCTCAGGACAGACCCCCATCAAGGGAGCTGCTGAAACACCCAGTCTTCCGTACTACTTGGTAGCTAATTATGTAAAAGGTTGATATACTGAAGAAGATGCTACTGAATATATAATACCTGTTTTGCAGTGCACTTAAGCACAGCAGCTTGTATTATTCTGCTGGCCTTAATGATACATCAAGGACTTAAGGCCCGTGGAGGACCCTACCTAAGTATGTGATTGACAAATCGAGATCTTTACCTAAGCTCTGTATGCAACATTTCACAACTTGAGCAGAAAAATGTAAACTGTGCCTTTTTTAAACATCTGGCTCTAGGTTTCTTTAAATCTGCAAAATTATTTAGCAGATAAGTGGGTTTTATTTTATTTGGAGCACTTTTTCAGCAATATTAGCAGCTGAGGGGCTCAGGATCTATTTTAATATAGCAATCACTGTTCCATTTCACATCATGTAGATGTAAGCAGAGGGTTCTGCAATTACAGTCAGTTTTCAGCACTGGTTAAAAGAAAGTTCTGTATCTGTCCCTTTTGATTATACAAAGTAAGTTTTCTGAATAACAAAGCATTGATAGATAYTTTAAAAACATTTTGCCTTCATTAAAGTAAGAGGAGGCTGTTGTGGTTCACTGTGCATTTACTGCTGGCCATGTAATTTCTTTTGAAATTAAGGTTTGTATTTTCATTGTATTTTTAATGTTCAGGGAAAGGTGATCTTGTAAAATAAAATAACCTTTATAAAAAGATGCAAATAGTGTCACTGAACATCTTGCTGACACACGAGTTTTTAAAAAAGGTTTGCTTGAAATCTRGAATAAAATAAGAGGCCACCTTCAGGTCAGTGTTTCAAGCTCTGCTAGTGCAGGTTATTTGAGGAAAAAGAAAAAAGAAAAAAACCACAGAAAAACTAAGATTGTTATGCATAGAACAACTTACAATCTGAATCATGTTAAATGTTGTTGAGCCTTCTTTTCATATAGCAGTTTCTTCTGGCAAAGTATGTAGAYGAGTTCCATGTCAAAGGATCCAAACCCAGCTCCCATGAAAGTTTATGGGAGACTTTCTCCTGTCCTTCAGTGGGACCAGGTGCCAACTATGAGTATATCTCATTCTTTGTGCAACAAAATTGAGGTCATGTTCTCCACTGATACAAAAATTTCACCTGCTGTTTTCCTTCCGCCGTACATCATCTATTTACTGTAGCCATTAGTGATCATTTAATTTGAAAATGTTAAAAATATTACCATAAGAAAGGTATTTACTTTAACAAGAAATAAGCTTGGACTTGAAAAGCAAGATAAAGTAAAATGTGAAGTAAAGCTTCACCTGTAGTGCAAAACTCATGTTTTTTAACAGGTGTCTTTTTTTAAAAAAGAAGAAAAAAAACAGTTTTTAAATGATTTTAAGGGCAGATTTTTAGATTCTGATGCATGTAATTCTGAAGGAAAATGGCAGCTTTTCTTTTGCTTTTTAAGAGGGGGGATCTTTTTAAATCAAGTACTGATTGTGTTTAATCCATTAAAAAAAAATACTGTTCATGTTTTAACTCTTCARAAGCCAGTTGAATTGTTGGACTGAAATAGAATTGGTTATTTTCAAAGACTCAGGACAAGCTAAATAAGCTATAGTACATTAAAAATGTACAATACAAATTGGAAGTAAAACATCTTAAAGATAAGTTTACAGGAATGATAGTGCTCATACTAATAAAAAGCAGTGTCATTAGTTGTGAATGTGTATTTCTTTTGGAAATTTTACATTCCTTTGTTTTGAAAGATTAGCAGACTTTGAAGAGTTAAAAAGATAATACCGAAATGTGAAGTTTGGTAGCTCTAACTGTTTTGTACTTGACTTTTTTTGACCACTTTAGAATTTCTCATTCTAATAAGATTGTTTCCAAGTCTTTCTTATGTGCAAGCTTTAAAGGATGCACTCTTGCCAATTCATGTACTGGAAGATCAGTTGTCAGATTAATACTGTTTCTGGCAGAAATGTAAACTGTATAAACTGATGAACCTCAGCTAATCAGTATTACTTTGTAGATCACCATGCCTACCACATTTCAAACTCAAACTGCCTCTAGATGTCCAAATGCATTTTGTTTGAGTTTGTTTGCGTTTCCCTCAGCTTGCTGGTAATTGTGGTGTTTTTAAAATGCAGATGTGATGTAATATTCTTATTTTCTTTGGATCAAAGCTGGACTGAAAATTGTATTGTGTAATTATTTTTTGTGTTCTTAATGTTATTTGGTACTTAAGTTGTAAATAACGTCTACTGCTGTTTATTCCAGTTTCTACTACCTCAGGTGTCCTATAGAGTTTCTTCTACCAAAGTTCACTTTCACAATGAAATTATATTTGCTATGTGACTGATTCCTAAGACTTCCAGGGCTTAAGGGCTAACTTCTATTAGCACCTTACTGTGCAAGCAAATTTTACAGAAATCTCTGGGTTAAGAAATTTGGCTTCATTGTATCCTTTGTTATTTTAAATATATCAAGATATTTTAATTAAAAGTTTTTACCCCATTGAACCAATTTTATATAGTATAATTTGTACCTATTTTGGTGTTTTTGTCTTTATAGTAAATAAAAGTTTTTGAAAAAATTTGGTTTTTGTTTATAATGTAAATATTTTCAGTTTACCAATCTGAATAAAGTATTTCTGGTACACTTCATTGTTTTTTACACACATTTCATATGCAACACTTGATATATCAAGATTTAGTTTCTAATATGAAATGACCCATATGAATATAGGCTGATGTATTTATTAGTATACCTAAGATAGCTAAGATAAAGGGTTGCAACAAAGACTTAAAAAAACAAAACAAAAAACCCCCCCACTTAACTGATAATAAAGATAGGAACTTCTGGTAGGATAATTCTCTATAAACCTCATTTTGCTTATGTCTTTAGATCAAACATTAAATGACCAAGTTTTGCATTGCTACAGAAGTCTAGTTATTCATTGCCAAATCAGGTGAGTGAATTTGGTTTAGATCCATTCTGAAGCCATTAAGGTATGTCTTGGAAGTTAATGTGCTATTTTATGGCTTTTAGTGAAGTGATTCTGTTGTTTCTGATTTAAGTAGCAATCGTAACAAACCTTTCTCATATTCAGGTAATCTGGAATGTATGGCAAAGATAGGGCTTCTTTCAGTTGCTTGTTTTTCTCTTGAATTTTTTGACATTTTAAAGTTGAAAATTAAGCATTCTGCAGTCTGTTTTGTACTGAATTCCACATTTTGAAGGAACAGTCTCTTTATATGCTCCATTACTCGTGATTTTCTGCAAATACAGATTAATGTATCAGTTCAGCAGTCAAACTGGGCAGCAGCAATCTTCAATTAAGCTATAATATCTAATTTTTAAAAGCTGAAAAATATATTAACAGGAATTTAGGAAAAATACATGACAAGGGTTAAATAAAAGATAAGTGAGATTTTCCTTCATTTAATTTACTGTAGAATTCTTGAATTTTACAATACTGTGGTAGTTAGAATGTTGCTGTAATGTCTCCTTTTTAGGAACAAGGGAAGGCAGAGATCGCCTGTCCCTGCAGTTGGCAGTAAATCCAAAAGATGCATACTGAGGGAACTAAATGTCTTAATTTGCAAAGGAAATACTCTGTGCTTCTACAAGCAGATAGTAAGTTGTGCTCATTTTGATATCTGTGGTGGGAATAACTACAGTCAGCGCTCTATCTGGTGGTTATTGGTTGGTTTGACAGTGTTTCATCTTTGCCAGTTCTTGCAGAGTGTAACTTTTGCTTTCAGAGCTCCTTGGAATGTCACGAGGTTCATATATTTCCTCTTTACATTTCCCAAGTGGTTAACTCGGGTACCTGGTTATTTTGCCCTTACTGTGTTTACTTCTGAGAGAGTGTATTTCCCTAATGAAATTTTCTCTYACTGCTTAGTGTTCCTAACTGAGCTGAAACGAATATGACAGTCACTCTTTTAAGAGCCACAATACAGTGTTCTTTTGCATATTCTGTGGCATAAGTGCATGTTATTTTCTCATTAAAACTTCAATACATAGCTACATAACTTTAGAATTTCAGTTGCAAATTGAGATCTTTTTTCCATGTCATGACCAAGAAAGTCCAGAAGATGGCAGGAAAGCACATTCACTCAGCCTAGGGTTGAGGCTGTCTGACATATTGTGCTGTTTCCTTTTATTTCCCTGAATTACTTCAGTTTGTAGTTCGTTGTTGTTCAGTTCCCTTTCTTGGAAAAGATGTGCAAGACCAGGGATAGACGTAAAGTGGATATGCAGTAAATCAAGAAGCAATTTATAAATACACTAGAAGTGAGTCTTCCTGCTTGCCTTATTGCTTTGGTGGGCCTGACTCTCAATCTTGAACCCTTGGCCAAAGTTCAGATCCAGATATGGGAGAATAAATCTAGACAGTGATTTAAGGCTTGCTTTCTCTATTCACCCCCAAACCGATTTTCAAACACCAGCTCCTTGTGATTAATTTTTAAACTGGTTTCCTAAAAGTCAGATGCATGCTGTMATGTTCTGTCTTGTTTTTCCAGTAACTTTTAACTTCCTTGGCAGTTTCTAACTAAAACTGTAAACTAGGATGAGTATCTAAGGATACAGGTTTTATGAAAGTAGATACCTTAGTAGAGAAGGGAGACTGAATCAGTCCGTCCCTCTCAAAGAAATTCCTACTGTTGCAATGTGAGTTCAAATCCTTACCCATAAGAGAAAGAAAAGAAGAAAGTTATTAGGAGCACCTTAATTACAGAGAAGTGTGTGTGCTTTTCTCTGGGATTTTTGGGGGTGGGGGGAGTGAAAAGGCTTTCACGTTTTACTGAACCTGAACATTAAGAAGGTCACACATTTACAGAATACAAAACTTCATTGGCTGTGCAGCTTGCAGGGTTATGTTTTTAATGTACAGGACTTGGTTTTCCTTTAATTTGTTTCTCTACCCCTCATTCAGTGAGGATGTCATCCTACCTATTTCATCCATAATATAAGCAATGCATTTTTATCCATCACTCCAGGAAAAATAGTATCTTCTGCATTTACATCTTTTCAGAGGAACTGAATAGGACCTTTAGCATTTAAAATGATGCACAGTGCAAGTACAGCTGTATTTACTGCTACATGGAAGTATAAATAACTAAGCCACTGCTGTCATGTTCTTTCTGTGGTAATTCTGCCCAGTTCTGTGCTGTGCAGCACATGCCTGCAGTTGGTATTGTGGAAGGAGGGTTCTCTGGTTTTAAAACAAGTTAAATTATGCCTACAGGAAGGGCAAACTTGGAGTTCAGTATTTCAGTTAAACAGTTAGTGGGTATAGGGGAGTACACCAAGGGCTGTTTTAAGCCAATGTGAAGGTTGCTGTAGGGCTGCTTCCACTGTCACAGTGAACACCAACTTTCTGCTTTCTGTCCAACAGCCCTGACTTTCTGTCCCTGTGAGATGCTGTTCTGTGCTGCTGTTCCCAGGTGCCAGGGCTTGTGCTGCGACTAGCACCGTGCTGCCGGAGCAGTTGTCCGATTCTCTGGTGCTTGGGGCTTGTGYGCGGAACGCGATCACGATAGTCTGTGGCAGAGCGGTGGCCGAGGGCGTTGTGAGATTGCTCTTGAGCCTGAGAGCTCTTAACAGCTTCTCGACTTATGAGTAAAGAATAATTTGGGAACGAAATACCGTGCTCATAAGAGCACCAAGCAAGTCTKGGGCCTCAGAAAGGCAGACCTCCAAAGGTATCTGAACATATCTAGGAAAACTGTTGCAGTCAATACCCATGGCCTAGTAGGGGTGCAGCGTGCGCGAGGAAAGGCTGCTGAGTGTTTCTGGCACCCCACAGCCGGGCCGCTGCTCCTGAGAGAGAAGCCCAGCGCGGAAGAACCGGCTGAAGCCTCGCGGGCGCTGCCGCGCAGGCGGGGCAGGCTCGCCGCGGCCGCCCGTCACCCGCCCCAGCCCCGCTCGGGGGGGCGGCGCCGCGGCCATCTTGCGCCGCGCCG
>NW_020450452.1:519882-537435 GCF_003343035.1 Apteryx rowi | reverse complement strand
GCGGCCCCGGCCCCGGCCCCGGTCCCGGCCCCGGCCCCGGTCCCGGTCCCGGCCCCGGCCCCGCTGGGTGCGAAGCGGCTCCGCTCTCCGTGGTGCGGGGGCTTTTTTTACTGAGACCGCCCGGTCGTCGAGGAGCCTGAGTTAATTCCTGCTGTGTTTTGTTTTAAGTAATTGCAGGAACGCAGTCTGTGTAATTTTTCACTGGGGTTTAGTTTCTTTGAAAAACTGTTTCGGTCTTCAATGTCACTTTGCATAAAAATTGGATAATTTAAAACGGTATTTAATATTAAAATCAATGCTGGAAGTAGCCAGATGGATTTTTTTTTTCAACAGAATGATGTGGCTGGTCCTTTTTTAAAGGTAAAAATAGTTCTTACTTGAATTTAAATGAGTAGAGCATCGTTATAAGTAGCATTAATTAAAATGYCCTTACTCAGTATAAAAATTATTCCTACTTCTCACTAAAAGTGTAATGAGTGTTTGATAAAACAGTCACTATATTCCTACTTCTCACTAAAAGTGTAATGAATGTTTGATAAAACAGTCACTAAGATCTCAGGGGTGTTTAACCAGCTCATCTGTTGCTGTAAATACATCAGATGGTGGTTTCATAGGTGGACAGGTATGAAACTATCTTCTTTACAGTTTTGATTTGCTTAAAGCAACCGCAGATAACTTTTTCTTTGCTCCTGTAAAACGTCTCTTATTTTTTTTAGGAAAAATGTAATCTTAAATATTTTTTTTTCTTTACAGGACCCTCCGATATGTTCCAGAAAACTCCCAAGACAAAATTATCACTGATGAAGATGTCTTTGCAACACTACTGAAAGTATTTAAAGCTCTATTCATGAATGACTTTAGTAGACAAACACATATCTTGGCCTTACTTCCTGAAATTAAATGCAAATATCTGGAACTAGTGACTGTTGAGCTGGAGAGATCAAAAGTAAATTCATGTCACCATCCAAGCAAACACGTATTTAGTCCAGAGGAGGTTCTGTTTAATACACTAGGATTCAGTATTACTCGAGACCGAAGTTCACTGGTTTCTGCTGGAACTGGAGTCTTTGTTACCAAAGGTTTTGTGCCAAAAGGGACCRTTGTGTCTATGTATCCTGGTAATGAAATTTTATTCTTATTTCTGACTAAGTGAGGTGTGTTTTCCAACCATCTAATTGTGTTGTCAAAGTTCCACACCAATTTTTATTTTACAGGTTGTATTTCTGTCATTCCTTAACAAAATCACAAGTTATGATGAATATTTCTGCGTATAAACTGACTAGAGTTATTTCCAAATAAGGAAAGCAATATTCTGGTGGGAGAAGGTTGTTTTGTTTTTTTAAAAACCTTTGAATACTCAAGGTGTGATTTTTAGCTGATTGAAAATTGATCCAGATTCCTTAAACAAGCGCACAGGAGTAATTTCACAGAGATGAAGAAAACAGTTTGATTCTTCAGGATTTCTCTTTTGGAGAAATGTTTGCAAAACTGGGGTTTTGAGGTCTCTGCACAGACTGACAGACAGACTACCAATATTTTCAGAGCACAGAAATACAGATTAGAGAATGAAAGTAAAACCCTTATTCAATGAAACTCTCTTCCATAAAGTATGTTTGGCAGATCAGTGCTTCTCTGTTCCTTCTCCTTATTTCTTGGAACTATATTTGCTTATATTGCTTAAACAGATTTGTAGTTCTGTCAGTATGGCCGAGCTGAAATGCCTTCCTTTTTCAGGAGTAGGAAGGAAACTGCTGGCTGGGGAAGGGACCCTGTGGAGATAACAGGTCTGTGCTGTCCTGCCTGTTGTTTGGCAGCGAGTGTAGCCTGCCAGCAGGGCCTTCTCCACCTAGCTCCTTGCAAGATTTCAACCCAGGTTTTCTGCAGAGGGTTGCTGAAGATGCAATGGGTGTGAGGGATGCCAGACTACAATGTCATGAAAAATTGCAAGCCAGCCTCCCCCTTTGACTTGTTAAGTCTGTGCTTTGAACCCAGGCCAGGACAAGTTAAATCCTGTCCAGGTATTTGGGGCATGTTCTGCTGAAATGATTTGCCTGTTCTCCTCATTTTGGCATTTTCCCTCTCTTGTATCAGGCAAAACCTCTGATTTGGAGGGGGAAGAGGGGGGAGCGGGAGGATCTTTGCTGTGTGAGAGAACACTTTGAAAAGTGCACACAGACAGTAGTAATAAAGAAGCAAAAAGTTTTCTCCTACCCACTCTGTCTCCTTTGGGTAAACCGATTCTGACAGTTTAACTTATTTTCTTCTGAAATAATCATATCTGTCTTGCAACAGGTACAGTGTACAGAAAGTATGAACCCATCTTTTTCCAGTCCCTTGGCAATCCCTTTATTTTTAGGTGCATAGATGGTGTTCTTATTGATGGGAATGACAAAGGACTATCTAGAGCAGTGTACAGGTAAGTGCTCAAAAGAAACAAGGGAATGTCACTCAACTGATATTTTAAAAGGTGGTACTAATAATGCTGTCTGACCCTAAGTCGAGATATATTTCTGTGACTATCTGTGACTATTTCTATGTGTCTTATATTGTAATACAAACAGCACAGCACTTCTGTCTCCATCTGTAAAGAAAACAGGATGTCTCTTGATGAAAACCAATGCACAGAGACTGTCTCTTGTAGAAAAAAAATAGTTTTAATAGGAGTGGGATGTAACATACCATTTTCAAAATATTTCTGAACTTTTTAATCAAGTCTGCTTGGTGGATGGAAAAAGAAGCCTTTGTATGGGCTTACTAACACCTAAAGGGTCAATCTGGCAACTCCAGCACTGGTCTAGAAATAAACAGCACATCATATGGGAGCAGTAAGCTTTCACAGCAAGCCTAAGGCTGCCATGTACTTGGCTGTTCTAGCTCCCATTGAAGTGTAATGTGTAGTGTGCAAATGTAACAACTAAAATCTTATGAATAAAAAGTAAAAAGGGTAATAAGGGCCTACTTGTACCTGGTTTGAACTCTGGGTATGAATTTGAAATTGGTATTGCAATGAGCCTTCACACCTCTAGAGGTGAACAAGATGTGTTGACAGTTCTGTAATGGTAATGTTTGATATAGATTTCTGATGTTGTCCATGGCGTTTTCATGCTGGCTCCTCCACTAGAGTCAGATAGAAACCACACACTCATGAARGGTTTTAGTGTATTTTTTAAAGTATCAGTAATATCTTTTTCAAGTATGATTGTATCTGTCAAGTGGATTGGACAGCTATAACTTTACCCAGCTACCATGGCTATTTCTACAGGTAGAAGTACAGATCACCTGTCAAGGGAAGGAATTCAAGTTAATACTGTGGGTCATTCCAGGTCTTGCAGCAGAAGAGATCAACTTGGCCCATTTCAAATGAGTGATGTGAGCTGGCTCACGGCTGCCTTGCAAAACCCACTGGCAGTGGGACAGTATGTTAACAACTGCTCATATGGTAAGTTGCCAGGTAGATTTTTCCAGACTTGAGTTTGACTTTATGGGTGTAAATTACTTTGGGAGTGGGATGGAGAGTCAGAAACTGATGTTGGGGGACAAAACTGCTGTTTGGCTGTTTAAAAAAAATTAAACACTGTTATGGGATAAAGAATTTCTGTRCCTGTTACAACAGTTGGGTGGTAGAATCCTTCAGTGCAACAGTTCTTCAAGTATCCTTGTGTTTTTCTCACTGAGTCCCCGAGATGTCACCCTGCTGGTCTGCAGAATGAGAAGGACTCATCCCAAAATGTGAGACAGTGGGAAAGGATATCTAGGGAAGGACTGAGGTGGTCCACAGAGTTGCAGTATTGTTCTTGTAGACTTCTTGAGAAAACCATATGCAAAAGAACGTGTACACTGCTAAGTTTGGATTATAATACTTTTTAGACTTCCTTAAGAAATAAACAATGTCCGCACAAAATCTAGGAAACTGTTGTTTTGGCATAGCTGTGGGACATGAAGAGAGGAACTATTTATTTCTTCCTCCTCAGAAAATGTGTTGCTCCTGAGGTTTGGGGGAGTAAGTGGCTCAGGGGTATGGCTGTGAAATACTGAAAGTTTAATGGCTACCAAACCTAGCCTGTAAGCGGCTTGCAGAGCCTATATTACACTCATAATATCCTGCCTCAGTATAGCATCAGGGAAGGCAGCTGGAATACTGAACCAGGTACTGACAGGAATGGAGACAAAGCTCTGTCCCATGTAACTGTTTCTTCCCAATCCAAAGTCTGTGTAAAGAAAACTCCCCTGTCCCTGCTGGACAGATGGTGCTTTTCTCCCTGGCTGTCTTTACAACACCTTTTGCCACCATGAAAATTGACACCAGGATAACTATTTTAACTATTTTTTTTAACTTACAAGCAGACTTACAAGTAACTTCAGCATGGTTTTCAGGCCTGGTGAAGCAGGTGCTACTTTTGCAGCAGTACATTTGATCTTTTTACACATCTCTAAACCCTATCTAAGAAATTCTTAGTATCATAGAGTCATTTTTTTTCTTATTCCTAGAAAAAGCAGCCAATGTCTGTTATCAGGAGTTTGATGTGCCAGGATCTTTTCCAGTAGAACTGAAACAGTATCTTCCAAACATCGTCTACAGCCACGACATACAGAGGTTAGCAGTGAATCAAAGAGTTCATAGATTTGTGTGGTAAAAAGTGTCCTGTAGGTGAAGACCAACATGGTTGAATAGGAAAGTTTTCCCATATAAAGATGAGTTACCTGAAAGTGTGCATATGTAAGGAAAAGTCTTAGCTCTTTGAGTAGACCCATTTTAAGCAAATTACAGGACTCCCTATTTCTTTTTGTTCCTTTTTTTCTACAGCTTCACAAATGATATCTGCATAGCTCAGAAGACAGTTCTACAAGCCATGGTTGCACTACAGTGTGATTTATGAATCCTATAAATCAGTACTTATATTTTGCTTCTATTACCATAATAATGTTTTTCAGTATATATTTCAAATGGAGATAGCTTCTAGCTGCTCATTTTGATATTGATATTTACAGTTCTAATAACTTTGGTAATCTAATTTATCAATCTTTTTCTCTCTTGTAAAAAAGCTTGTAGTCCTTGCTAATCTTTTTGTTTGATTTGTTTCAAAGTGGGGGAGTACTACATTTCTGAATAGTGGGGACTGTGTAGGGTGATGGTGTTCTTCACTTTCACATCCAGCATCATCAGAAGAATGTACCCTCCTCCCTAGATCACATCTTTCAGCTTTAGGACATGCTCATTTATTTATGAAACTTGAAGAGGAAGGTATTCCTAAAACAGTCATAAGAAAACTTTGCCAGACACCGATGTTAGCATAGGATTTAGCATAGGGATAAGTCACCCCTCATTGTACATTACAGCAGGAGACTGATTTCAGTTCAGAGTTGTCTTTCTGGATGTTGTTGGGCTAAGAGTTGGTTCAGCCAACCAGCACCTGTGAGTAGGCATGTTTAGAAGAATGGTTTCTGCTCCATTAACCTTGCTGTAGCCTCTTACCCTGTCTGTATTAGTGTCTTTTTCCCATGTCTTGACTAGTCCATTTCATTTCTGAATAGTTGTATGAGTGGAAACATTATCTGCCCATACACATGTGGGCTGTGCTTTTTTTGGTAACAATACCATTTTTGCTTATATTTGCAATCTCTATTTCACCATCGTTTTCACAGGCTGCCTGGCCTGCCTTACACGTTACTCTAAATAATCTAGACGGAGCCATTGTTTTAGCTCCTTGCTATGAGGAATTTAAGAAACTAAAAATGAAATCTGATTGCTCACTTTCCCATGTTTTGCTTTTCTTTTTCTTTTCTGCAGCTGCCTGAGGTGTGTCGTACTTGTTACTCTCAGAGACATCAAGCAAGGAGAGGAACTTTTTTCCAATTACTTCACTGTTGTCAATTAATACTTTGAGGGACTGAAGAAATCTGTTTTATTAGAATAAATTAACTGTGTATGTACTTCAAGCTTCATGAGCATCTTTGTATAATGGAGAGCTGTGCTTTGCCATTTAGAAAGTGAGCTGGAGGCTTGTATTTCTCTGAAAATACTCCATGTTTGATGGAGAGGTGAAGGTTTAAGCTGTTTACGTCCTTAGGTTCTCAGCTGCCTAGTATTATTTAAAGTTTATTGGTTTTCAGCTGTCCATACAATAGCTCATAAAATTAAAATGTAAGTTCTAGACATGTCATTTCATCTTCTAGTTTGTTTAGTTGTCCATAACTGTGACTCAGTTTTAATCTTTTGCCATTTCATTCTCATGCTTACAATGGACATAATTTGTAAAGATTGCCTCCCTCTAGTTAAGTATTCCTCAGATGATCTTCAGCATTTTATGATAATTGTTAGTTCCTGTTTGGTTTTCCTTGGAGTTGGTTCCATTCCCTTTGGTATCTTCTGTCTTTTAGAAAGTATTTCAATGTACCCAGTTGTCCAAATCTTGTATGAAGCCTTTTGGAAGAGTGTCAGTATGCACTTCTGATGTGCCTGCATGGTGCACTGTCGCAAACAAGCTGACTTAAGCCACTGACTTTAGCTATCCTATTTTAGGGCAGGAGGAAGGACTATATGATATCCTGAGGTCCCTTCCAACCCTAATTTCTGTGGTTCAGTTAAAGTTTCCTGGCATGTGTCATCTTTCATAGCTTTTATTCTCAGAGAGGGAGAACTTCGTGTTACAGAGTAACTAGAGGAAGTGATGCCAAACAAATGTGTTACATATTTTTTAATGAGTTACTGGCATAAGCAGAGCCAGCCATTCCCACATTAATTCTGGATGCTGTCTGCAAACTGTTTTCACAAAGTGAACAAGAGACAGCTTGTCAATCTTTGGGTCAGGCTAAACAGCTTTCTTGGGAAAGAAAAATAACCCACGTCTTTGCTGCAGAAGTCCAGGCAAGCTTCTGAATGGATTTGAGGTTGGCATAAGCTCATAAGAAAAGAGTAATGGGAAATGGTTTGTCCTAACCAAACTGGTGGTGACCAGGGAGGTAAGGGGGCTTTAGCTACAGAAGCAGCCAGTCTCCTTTGCAGAAGACAAAGCTTTTCAGCACCTTTATTGGTCTACTTCCACACCTGCAACTTGTCTTTCATATTCATCTGGAAGTCCTCAGCCAGAGAAGGCCAGCTCTTTCAGGGAAATTTGAACAGCAGAGCTATGGCACCCTGGTGCGGGGCTCAGCAAAGGCTGTACAAGCTTTATGAGGATGCTGGGGACACTTCTAGTGACAGTCCTTATTGTGTTTCACCACCTGCTCTGATATGTTATCACAGTGATCTCCAATCCACTAAAGAGGACACCAGTCCTCCACCACTCGGAAGGTCCCTTCTCTCCAGAGCCTTTTCCCCCTAGCCCCTTCTGGGAGGAAGTTATTGGGCATCTCTTGGTCTCTGAAGGGAAAACTGGTTGTCAGGGTGCCTGCAGTGTTGCTTAGCTCAAGGAGGTAACAAAGCAATAAAAGTTACTGCGGCTTTTGTTTTGCTTGTATATTGGTCAAGGTTTATGGGTAGGTGGGGAATACTAGTTTCAGCATGTGAGAAAAGGACAGTGCTATTGTCATTCCTCTAGGCTGAGATGCTGTCGTGCAAAGGCATGGATTGCTATAGCTGTCTGCCTTATACACTTATTAATCATTTTTAAGTGACCAGATTTGAAAGTATACTCCTGTCTGACAACTGTGGTACCTACATTTACAACTAATTTATTAAGAATGGTTTGCTTTACGGCAGTTGTGCTCTCTTGGATGTGAATGCTGCACAATAGTGGAGAACTGCTGAAATGCAGGCTGCATATCGCTAACAAGACACATGGGACTGGTTTCTCCTTGCTGAAATACTGAAGCCCTACAGCCTGCCTTAGGGGCTGATCCAACATGAAGGAAAGCAAAATCTGGCCTACAACTGGCAACAGCAATTGATTTTTGTCTGCTGATGGCTATAGAAGGCCAAACGCTGGTAGGTGGAAGAGATGCAATCAGGTGGTACTTCCAAACTGCAGTCCCAATGTCATGCTGCTTCTTCAGAAGAAAGAACAATAAAGAAAGTATCTGTCTTGAAAGGTGATTTGCCTGAGAATTTTCATTGTAATTCCCTAAAAATGCAG
Organism: Apteryx rowi; assembly: GCF_003343035.1. NCBI lineage: Eukaryota > Metazoa > Chordata > Aves > Apterygiformes > Apterygidae > Apteryx > Apteryx rowi. The sequence goes on along the minus strand of NW_020450452.1, from coordinate 529,363 downwards.
ACTAACTGAGCTAATTCTAGCTCTATATGCCTGTGCACTTAATGGTAGACAAGGGAAAGAGAGCTACTGGGATGAGTCCAGCAAAGGGCTACTAAGATGATGGAGCAACTGGAGCATCTCTCTTATGAGGAAAGGCTGAGAGAGCTGGGCCTGTTCAGCCTGGAGAAGAGAAGGCTGAGAGGGGATCTTATCAATGTGTACAAGTATCTGAAGGGAGGGTGTYGAGAGGATGGGGCCAGACTCTTCTCAGTGGTGCCCAGCAATAGGATGACAGGCAACAGGCACAAACTGAAACACAGGAAGCTCCATCTGAACATGAGGAAAAACCTCTTCGCTGTGAGGGTGACAGAGCACTGGAACAGGTTGCCCAGAGAGGTTGTGGAGTCTCCATCCTTAGACATACTCAAAAGCCATTTGGACAGGGTCCTGGACAGCCTGTTCTAGGTGACCCTGCTTGAGCAGGAGGTTTGGACTAGATAATCTCCAGAGGTCCCTTCCAACCTCAACTGTTCTGTGATTCTGTGGATGTTCCAGTGGAGGAATCTGTTTTATTTGAGATTGTTTTTGATCACTTGTTGGCATCATGATCCTGTTCGTTTCATCTGTCTTCAGTTAGTACTATCAATCAGAAGGATAGAATGGTAAGCACTCTCTTTTGGTTTTGCCACCTTTTCTGTTGGGAAGAAGAAACCAATTTCTGAAGAGGTTTTGTTATGTTTGTAGTTTTTTTAAGCAGTTAGTTACTTCAATGTGTGGAGAGGATCTTCATCTGGCCAGTCTAAATGTCGTCTTTTTTGATTTAGATTTCCTCCTTAGGAAGGAAGGAAGGAAGGAAGGAAGTGATTAGGATAGGACTTTAGAATAAATAAGATGATTGCATCAAGAGATACCCAGCTGGTCTCATCAGTCTCTTCTGAAGAAAATTGGTCTGTGAGGCCCTAACTTTTGACTGGCTGCTTAGCTCACAAAAGGCAAAGGTGGTAGTAACAAACAGTGGACTGTAATTCTCCAGGAGGCAAGTTGTTAACTGGAATCCCTGTTGATTCAAGATGGAAAAATAACAGAGGTGCTTGAAGAATCAAGAGGTGAGCTAACAAACCCAGCAAGAGTGCTAGAGATTTCCTGGCAAGAACTGAGAGATGACCTGTCTCAGTAAGAGAGGGGAGTTTCTGCTGTAGGAAGGAGCTGCAAAGTGTTGGCACAAGAAWTGGAAACCTAGTTATAAAAAGCAAATCCTAATCAAGCTAGTGAAGTCAGTGAAGGGACTGGCAGCATGACTGTCCTGTACCAAAAGGTTTACTGTAGAACAGAGGAGACAGACAACTTTTTGGCTGGTCTGCTAACCCTGATGAGGCACAGGGTGTACTGAGTCTGAAAGGGAACCCCAAAGGTCCCCAAATTCAGCCCCCTTTGCGGTGGGTCACAGCAGCCAAGGAGCTCGCACAAGGTTATGAGTTTCCAATATTTGTAAGCCCACTTGTAGCCTGCTTAGGTGCAGAGAGAAAATGGCAGTTGACAAAGTGAGGAGAGTAGGGAACAAATGTGAAAGAGGGGCAGTTTAGTTAAATGCTGGCACTAGCAGAATTGCCTACAGAAAAGATGATAGTTTAAGACAAGCCAGAGCAGTACACTGGTGTCTGGTGGAAGTACCTCAGGCAGCTGGGAAAAAGAAGGGGAGCTGCSCCTTAGAGCCCTATGGAGAGGAGAKCCAAAGCATGGAAGTACAGCTCAGCCCAGTATTAGTATTATTTTATCTGGGTTGAAAAAATGCTCATAGGATTTTTGATCTCTAGTGTACAGCCATGAGTATGATTTAGAGTAACTGGACATGAAAAAAACCTTTGTCAGTTTTCCTGGCTTAGCCCACTCATGTTTCAAATCCCTGTCTGAGTGGGACCATATGGGGAGAAACCATGATGAGAGCTCATTGTGGAGGACTAGGCTGGGAGGCAATTGCTTGCAGCTCAGAGGCCACCTTTCTTATGAGATTCATTCTTAACCCTGCTGAAACATCACCACTGCACGTGTCAGTGGAGCGTGTGTGAGCAAGGCAAACCATGTCCCACTGCTTTAGATGCAGGGGTACCGAGAATCAGTTTGGCAGGCACTGGAAAAAAATCGGTTGTGCTACTCAAGGATGTATATGTACATATATATATATATATATATATATATAATATATGTGTATATAATATAACTGGCACTTGTGTAGGCACTGAGGCTACAGTTCCCCAGGTACCTGAGCAACTCCCATGGCTCCAGCACTGAGAGGGGAAAGTGTATGTGGATGTGGGTAAATGCTATTACACTTATCCTTCTCTCCTCCTCCTTGCTCTCAAAGCCATCATGTCTTCCCGCATGACTGTTCATCAGACCCTATGGTGAGCTGGTCTAACTTGCCAGCATGGTAACAAACAGCAACAAAAATCCAAACTTTTTTTCTTGTTTTATTTTCTGCTGTTTCAAGTGAGTTGAAACAGCTCATAGAGGGGTCAGAAAGAGCAAGCAAGTAAGTCTATAGTTGGTGGCCAAGAGTTGCTAGTTTGACTCACTGTATCCTGTGAGGCCATTCCTCAGGATGCTTTCAGTAGTTACCCGACAGCTCCCAGCTGCCTGTGGGTAGCTGTGCTCCTTGGCCCCATGTTCCTTCCCTATGCTAGCTCTGGAGCTCACCTGACTGCACAGCCAATTCAATAACCACACCAAAAGCAAGTTATTTTTTTTCTGCCGAGTTAATACATTGAATCAAATCTGTTTGCACAGTAGTCAGACGTGCTAGAACTGAGGCAAAGGAGGGTGTGGGGATAAGGACCAGCTACAGGGGAAGACGACCAACACACCAGGGCAGGAAGAGGCCCAAGACTTCAGCATAGCACCAAGGTACCAGGAGAGCATGTTTTTGGTGAGGCACCCTGGCTTCCTTCCATATTAGCAGGCCAAGATTTGCTGGAAACTCTACATTACTTTTCAATTACTTTTTTGCTTCAGAGGAGAAAAATTCCAGGAAAGTAGTAAGAACTGAAGTTGAGGTATCTATCTAGTCTTTGCCTTCTCTCATTTTGCATTTGAGTTTGGACACAACTCAGACTGACACACAGATTAGCTAAGTACCATATAGACTTCAGAGGCTGAGAACCTTTCCAGCGGCAGAAGTGATTATGTCCTGAGATTATTTTAATGGGAATATAGGTGGTTAAGTAACTATTGAGTGGGTGTTTGACACTTTGAATTACAGATACTAAAACCATTTAAAGCCTGTAACATCAAATGACTAACCATTAGTTGTCTCAAAACAAGAAAGGACTAGATGGGGTTGGTCATTACAGTTTGTTTTGTTTTACCCCTCTCTGCCCCAGCATTTAACTTTGATCTTTACACTCAACCACTAGAAGAAGTGAGGTACTGCTTGTAAGCAGTTTTGGATAAGTAGTTTCTTTTTGCTTGTTATAGCAACTATCAGTAAAAAAAAAAAGAAAAGAAAAAAGACCCCCCCACACACCTCTATCTGTCCTAGCTCCTGGAGGAGGGGAAGTTTTCTCAAACTACTTGACAAATTACTTCTTTTGCTATTCAGATTTATATCACCTTGCACTAAGCAAACTAATTAAAAAAATAAATCCTTTCTTTACCTGAAGCTTTGTTGTGCTTGCGATTGCACAAGGACATTGGGCCTAGGCAGTTGCACTGCTAATTCTTTGACAGAATTGGTATTTAAGTTCTTGGACCCTGAAAAGCACTGTATTACTTCTAATATTTAGTATCTATTTTCTTGATGGAAAGCAAACATAGGCAAAGAAGCTCTTAGTATTTCAAATATTCTAGCTAAAGGCTGAGCACAGTAGAACTTTTCGTATCCACACCTATAATCTAGCCTGATGTGTGGACTTAAACTGATTTAAGGATTTGGGCAAGTTTTCTTCCACAAAGAAATTGAAGCGTACCCTCCCTCAGCTTACCACGTGGCTTGAATACTGGGTTATACTGCAGTGATTAGTTACTCTGAAGCTACTTTTAAGCCTCATCTAAGCCCTTGCTACTGCTTAAACCACAGTGTTTGAGGGAAATCATTACTATCTACATACATACCTTCTACATTTTCACTCTTCCCTCTGTAACCTTAGGAAGAACGGTAGTGTGCAGTTTAGTGTTCTCTGGAGCATCTTAAAATGTGTTCAGTTACTGCTAAATAATTCTGAAAATGAAGCAGTAAACATGATGCAGATGCATGAAAAGCTTCACAAGTGAAGAAAGGTTTCCAGACATTTATTTCTGGAACTGTACACCAGGTATTAAAGTACAACCAATACAAAATAATGCTCAAAAAAATCAGTGTTTATGTACAAATATTAAAACCAATGCAACAATAGCGACTTCCTCTTGAACATCTGATACTAAAACCTGTTCCGATTGTCACTAAGTCTGTTGTTATGCACAGGGTACTTACTTTGAACTGAGAATAACTGGAATCTCTGTTTTATTAAGAGGACTATAACCATACCTACTGTATTTTACAACTGACAGTATTTTCCTTCTTTCAATGAAAAATAGGAGTAAAAAAAATAGTAACCTTGTCATTATTTTATAAATTACTGTATTTAGTTTCCCCGTCCGTAGACAATGTGCTTGTAATGCTGGGCAAAATAGTGTCCCTGTTGGTCAGTTTATCCATTAGTTTACATTCAAAGCTGAAATACTCACTAGAGACTTTGGTTAAATTAAGTAGTATCACTATGTTCTATTGGATCTGACGTTTTCATACATTTTTGACTCTCAGTTTTAAAACTTAAAAACAGGAAACAATTGCACAATTCATTGACCTAATTGTACACAATTTAGTATTCCTCAAACAGTATTGTACATCCTTCAAGTAAATTCAGCAGTTTGACCATGACAAGAGGAAAACTAAACATTTAAAAATCTAGCATGAGAAGATGATGTATGACTAACAAAAGTAAAAGTATTGCTATAATCACAGCACCAGTTACACTTCTAAATGAATCAGCTATCCTCTTCAGATTCCCTGTACATAAAAAGGATACATTTACCAACACTGCAATTGCCCATTAYGGATTTTTGGTTTGTTTGTATGAAGAAAAAGTGTGGCAAAGGACAAAGAATTCATCACAGTTTGTTATAAGAATTGTGCTTCACCATCTAAGAACCAAAGCAATATTTCTTCATATGGTTACGATTCAGTTATCTTCATGCTGACTTTCAAAACGCAATTCTTTTAATAAACAGTAACAAGTTCTCCATTTAAATGTTTAAACTGAGAGAAAAATAAGTAAGTCCAGCTTTTAAAAGAAAAATTTCAATAAATAGCTATTTTACATGGATAAAGTCATAGTGGTACAAATTTATGAATGTCACATCAAGCATGCACAAAAATGTTACTATACACAGAAGTAGTCAGAAAATATTGAAATAGATATCTAAAAAGATATGAAGAATTTACATATTTACAAAATCTTGCAAATTATTGCCTCATTTTAACAAGGAATTAAAAGTAAACGATACCAGCTAGTCAGCCAACAGGCTAAATAAGATCAGCATTTAAAAATCTATTAGACTAGCCGGAATTCATTTTTCTCTCATATCATTTTCTGAATTTTGGTCAAAAGTCTTTATTAAATAACTAAAGTGTCCATTCAACTTGCTGACAACCCAAACCTTAGACAAGTCTCTGTCTACATTAAGATACCAGCAATGCATAGATAAACTGAATATATTACTGCATCAGCTAATGAGAATGGGCATGTTCATTTAAGTGCAACTGGTATAAGCATTCAGTCATCTTTGTATAATGAATTTTTATACAGACCAGCCACTCACTGTAAACCCATAGTTAAACTTGAATGTATAACAATGAAAGATTATGGCCAGTATTTTACAAAATTACAGAAAATGTGTTGATTCATAAACAAAAGAAACAAGGTACAAAGTTCAGCACAAAACACAGCAACAAGAAGCTGACAACTTGGCTAAAAATGTCAGAGTACAACACAGGGCCAAGGCTACCTGTTATTTACTGTGTACTTATTAGAATCACATACTTCAGATGTATAAGTTAAGAATTGATTACACAATTACCTCTACTTTTGTCCACTGCGCTAAACTATTTTTTTTAATATGGTAAATGTGCTATTGCGTAAACACTTCAAAGCAATCTTCATTACAATGCTTTAAAGAAAACTCCATATGCTGCATCCAAAACTCAGGATGTCAATGCAGTTCACAGTATGCATAATAAATACCCTCTTCCCTTTCAAATATTAAAGTCACTACTTTCTAATTACTCAGCATAACCTTGAAGCAAGTACTACAAATATCAACAATGGAGTCAAACTTAGTCATTTAGTTAATGAAACAAGTTAGTGGCAATTAGATTTGTGATATGAACAGTGCAAAGAAAAGTGTGGAGGGAAAGGCGTAACCCTACTGAAATAAATTGCAGTTTCTTACTAAAAAACCCTGAAAGTTGTACGCTACAAGAACCTATTACAAGCCAATACTATGTTTGGTTTGACACTTCCAGAAGAATTAGAACAATCTTTTTCAAGACAGAAACTTTGTGGATGGCTAAATTGCACTCAGTGTTCAGAATAAAAATTTACCAAAGTTAAAGTTACTTTAATGGGAAATATTTTTACTCTTGTCATTTCCTATTTGACCAGGGTAGTGAAGTGCCATTTTTGAGTCACTGACTTGCCAAAACAAGCAAATGCAATCCACACTACAGAAAAAACTTTCAAATATATACTTCAAGGTTCTACTACTTCTATCTAAACTAGATAGTCCCTCAAAACTGTAACACTTTGAACTGCAGTGCTCCAAACAATTTAAGATGTCTTCCAAAATGTAAACCATTTAGTGGTAAATCCTAAGCTGTGCAGACTGTAGTTTTATACAACATCAGCTGCCTTAGGAAAAGTTAAGTTACACGATTACATTACTCTTCAAAGTTGTGGACAAACCCATCAGAATACAATAGGCTAAAATGCATCTGTTTAAGCCAGTAAGTTTAAAGTACACAGACACCTCTGGCAGTAATAATTACTTCTGTGTAAGGTAGCCATGGCCTATAATTTTGCAACAGCATCCAAGTGTAGGTCTTCATACTTTACTCGTTTTAAGTCCCTTGTGCTAGCTTCCACCAAGATGAACTTGCTGTTTTGTAAACTGAAGTGCTCTAGTTTAGTATCACATGAGAGAAGGTTCCATTTAAAAAAACATCCTTGTATGTTTGTGCAGTTTAAATTAAAGAAACCCATCCCTGCCTTTATTTAAAAAAAAAAAAAAATGCTACATTGAGCAGGGATCAGGATTGGTACCTGTAAACATTGTTATTCCACTGCATCTGTTACGGCAAAAGTAACTTAGACTAAAAAGCCACTCCAATCAGTTCAGAACTTCTGTGCTGGTTTTGAAATGGTGGCCTCTGTCTACAGGCTTTAAAAAAAATTGAAGCAGAGCTTAAAGCTGCATCACAGAGTTCTCTTAGTCCAAACTCTGCCGAACATCATACGACATTTCCACATTTATGGACTGAAAAAAGAAATTACTCTTGATAAATCAAGATATAGTTCTATACATACAAAGACATCACTGATGTCATAAAGTTCAAACTTCCAGTGAAAGACTAAGCAAACTTGATAGCTCCCATCAAGTTTACTACTACTGCATAAAGTACCCACTGTTTGTTTAGTTCTCCGCAGAGTCATTCTGAGTGAAGGGCGGTATGTTGGTGTAGAGTGTGGGTGTTGATAAAACCATTTGTCTCATTTGCAGATAGACTGCTGAAGTCAGCCACTGAGACAGCCATTTTGGCACTGGTAATATGATGTGTGTGGTTCTCGAAGTCCACACCAAGGTTATTTACAGAGACATCATTCATGAAAGATTCTGGGACAGCAATTCCCATTTTCAATCTCTTTGCAGGTCTTTCTGACTCCTCACTGCACATGTTCATTGGGTTAAGCTCCGAATGATAAAAGCCAGTCTCAAATAAATTAAAACAATCACTTTCACCATTGCTTGGCAAGTTAAGCAATTCTTCTGTTCCAACAGGCACATGATTAACTGGTGCTCGGGGTAAGCTGTCCATAGGAGGAAAGGCATCATCCAGGCAGTTGACATCAGAAGTGTGGCAGACTGTAGCTACACTATTGGTCAATGCTGGAAAAAAGATGAACACAAATGTAAATAAAAGTGACTTATATAGTTACAACAAAAAGATATCACCTTACACTTAATTTTTTTTCTTGATTTACCTGTCAACTCATTGGCAGTGATAGAGTTCAGAATGCTTAGCTGCTGATCAGGGATGGACTCTGTTCTATTATTAGACGTTAAGGTTGAAGAGTGTACTGCTCCACCAAGCGCTTCTGCTTCATCTACCAAGCGATCCATGTAGTCCCTAGAAGAACATTACATTTATAATGGGTTGTTTAACATGAAAATAAGGCCTAAAATGAAGATGGATTTGAGTTGCCACTGCCATTGCAGCATTACACTGCAACGCTGGGAAGAGAAACATGATCTTCTACATTCACAATTTACAACAGGAAACATATATTCCAAAAACTTTATACTTACGTAACTCCTGGATGATGGTTGTATCTCTTCTTTCCAAATCTTGTTTGCTGAGCAAAGTAATCATAACGTTCTGACTTTTTCCACATGTAGTAAAAAGCCACACACTCAGCAACTGTTCTGGTTCTTACCTAAAGGAAGCAAGAAGAATGGACAAAAGAAATGCAAAGACTTATGTTTTGTCATCTCCCCATTCCCCATATTCCTAGAATATTGTTAATTTTACTATTCTAGGATCTGGAAAAAGCCAATTCAGTTATGGATTTTAAAGAGATCTACAGTTTCAAGTATGTATTACATCTGTTATACTGTACTAACTTCAGTCTTATGTAAAAAATAGATTAAAACCATATCTACACATGAAGCATTTCAACTCACAAGCTACATAATTTTATACTACACAACAGACACTCTCTTAAGAAGGAAGAAATTCGGCAAATCAATAACCTAAGAGAAATAAAGCAAGAAAGACTTTAGGCACTTTTTCTTTTGGTAAAGTTAGGAACTGCTGAAGCTTTGACAACAAATGTGCACAACAGTAAATGATCTGAACAACAAAACAAAATTGTAGTCTTCTGAGCAGGTATAATTTAATCTACATTAACCATTTGTTTCTTACCCCAAAATGGAGATTGCTATGCAAAGTCAGATTCTTAGAGAACAAACCATTACTACGTCACAGAATCACAGAATCGCTGAGGTTGGAAGGGACCTCTGGAGATCATCTAGTCCAACCCCCCTGCTCAAGCAGGGTCACCTAGAGCACATTGCACAGGATTGCATCCAGGCGCGTTTTGAATATCTCCAGAGAAGGAGACTCCACCACCTCTCGGGGCAACCTGTTCCAGTGCTCTGTCACCCTCACAGTAGAGAAGTTTTTCCTCATGTT
>NW_020450452.1:503386-518984 GCF_003343035.1 Apteryx rowi | reverse complement strand
TGAGGATGCTATGGGAGACAGTGTCAAAAGCCTTGCTGAAGTCTAGGTAGACGTCCTTATGAAATATATCCATTATTAGGTACAGAAATATTTCAGATCATCAACAGCCCATAGTTCTAGTATAAGTTTTATTATAAGCTAGAATATGCAACTATATTCAGATATAGTCTGGCAGTAAACTATATTTATGTTAAGAGTTTGATCAAACTGATAGAAGCATCAGAGGCAAGCCCCAAACGCCTTGGGTATAGTGAAGAACCTTGCTAGTTTGAGACACAGATGTACTAGACAGGAAGGAAATGAACTGATGTATGTAGGCACCACCTAGTATCCAAATTCCCAGTTAACATTCTGTAGTACCAGTGATAAAGAGGCATCTCTTGTTAAATTTCTCCATGCACTAGATCTCCTCTAACTGATGCTTTCCATACAGAACTGACATCAGCCTGTCCTGGGTACCAGAAACTGTCAATAAAAAAGATCTTTCCCCAAACTTTCTGACATTTTACCTTCTCAGTAAAAACCCAGTGGATTCCCTAGACAAATTCTGGTCCATCGTGACAGGTACATTAACTCATGTACTTTGTTGCACATTGTAAAAAAGTATTTTTAAGTCTTTTTTTTGGCATCTCTGCTGAATTACTGTTTATTAGTAAATTCCATTTAAAATTGGAACTACCCAAACGTTTGCCTTAAGATAGGTTCAGCCAACTATTGAGTAGAATTAGCTGACTTTTGTTCCAACAGCAGCCACAACCCTTTTAAACATTACCTAAAATATGACAAAAAGGCTAGTCTCCTAAAGAAAAAACTCAAGATGGCATCAAAAGGTAAAGGAAATATACAGAAAGTTTGGAAACATCTATTTAAACAGATTGTCAACTATACCAAACGATACATATTTCTGATAAAGAACACAATCGCTATTCTTCAAGGGGAATGGAGTCAATCAGAAGCAATCCAGATCAAGATTAGAACGCCTTCATTAGCTAGAAACCAGAGTACTGATAGATGACTACAGCACTTTTTATTCTGGGAATACAGGCATAAGTCTGTTTCAGCAGAATTACACCTTTCTGGTGACTAGGGCAAAAACGGGTTACATAAAGATGTATTTTTCCCTCACACAGCCACTGTATGCAAATAGTATACACTACTTCTGAGAAGCGGACTTTTAAACTAAATTATAATATAAATTCATAAATGGTAGTAATGTAAACACAAGCAGATTTCAGAGATAATATACTGACTCATCTTGCAACCCCTATCTTTTCCAATGACACCTGAGATAAAATTAGCACAAAAATGACAAGATGGTTGTAATATGCTGGGTCTTATTTCACCCTTTCTGCATGGCTTCTGACGTGTATTGCTTTAACAGATTTTCAGCATCACATCATCTACCAATTCTTCTATTAACTGTAAACCACTTACTTTGTTTTTCTGTATGAGATGAAAGTCTTTTCCATAAATCAGAAGTGCATGTTCAAAGCTTCTGCATTCTTCTTCTGTCCATACTGTCATCTCTTCTAGACAATTACAAAAATAACACAATAAACTTATTTTCACCAGCTAACCTTTTAGAGAAACAGAATAAAATATTTGTGCTGCTAATGCATGAAAATCCAAATGCACTGTAAAAAAACAGTAGTTCAGTTATTTGGAACCATGTTCTCTCCCCTACTGCACAGATACCCTACTTAAATTTTAACATTCTTGTTTAGAAATCATAATCTCTTCCTTATAAGTCTTTATAACACCTYTGATGGGCAACGCCAAAGGACATTAGAAGTGTTCATTTCCTATTTCTTTTTAAAGAAACTTGTCATCAAAAACCCAAGATTTGGAAAAAAGCATCAAGATATCGAGAAGATTATTTTTCTGAAGTATCTCTTCTTACAGAGGCTACAAAGAACAACGGTTGTTGGAAAAAGAGAGTAAAGAAGCAAGCTGTTTTAATTTTTTACAAAGCCCATAGTTTCTAAAACTGAATTTCAGTTTTACAATTAAAAACACACACAAAAAAAAGAATCAAAAAAGGGGCTGATTTATTGCATGGCTGCAGCATTTCATAACACGTTTTATGACAAAGTAGTTCAAATTATATGAAAAGGTCAGTTTTGTCTCAACTGTTCTAGCTTTCCTGCTTTGATTATGGCTTTGCATCTGGATATAACAAAGGAGGGATATTTCAGTTATCTTAAATTCATAGTGGTGATAAAAAAGTTTCTGTTCAGATGACATTTAAAGTCAATGGGGAAAAAAACCCACAACATTTCAAAACATTTCTGGAAGTGGATACTGGAACGGAGACCTTTCTGCTCCCAGATGAAAATGATAATCGCTCAGCTACAAAACCATCTGCTTTCTCACCCCATTAATTTTGCACTCCTTTCTACAGAGTTCCCCAGCTTCAAAGAGAAGAGCGGATCCCCACGTAAAGTCTCACGGTTAAGAAATTCTCTTGAGATGTGGATTGGAACTCTCAGTCTGAGAACAGCGCTGAACTTAAGTGGGTAGAGTAGATCATAGAATAATGGTTACCCTAAAAGATGGGCACTTACAGCATTATCATTCCTTACCACCTTTAATTAAGATATTGTAAGACCCATTTGACTTTTTTGTGAAGTGCAAGTACTAGTCCTCAGGACAGAATTCGGAGCTCTGAACCACAAATGGATAGAGGTACTTTTCGGTCCTGAACAAGGAACCTATATCTCAGAGAGGTGTGGGATTTCAGAAACAGCTTTGCGACTGGTATTTCTTTATTGTTTAGCTCTATGCACTCTCTTCTCACACATGAGCTTTCTGGAACACCATTCTGCTACTCCTTAGTGTCCCCTTCAGCTCTACCATAGATACTTAGCTTTTACAGCACCTAACTAGTAAGCACTCAAGTCCCCTTTGGATCCAGTTCCAAGTAGTATCTGCTACACTATCTATTTCTACCAGTGCTCACAGTTCACTTCAGCTTTATGCAGCACATATATGTTAAAACATTGGTCAAAAACCCATCTTTGCTAAATGGTAAACTCTGTTTTTCATTTTAGGAAGTAATAAAAGTCAGAGACAGGACAGAAGTTCATTTTCCACTGTAAATTCAAACAAAGCTCTGCTCACTTTACCCAACTATAAGAAGGAACCAGTTTAGGCTGAAGTAACACAAGGTACTAACAGTATACTGCAGTACCTGTGCAGTGAGGAAGAAAGTGGGGCTCATTTATATAAGCAGCTATGTTCTCCTGATTCTGGTACAAATATTGCTAGATTATAATTGACCATGAYCTCAAAAAGTACTCTAATATGGATGAGAGCTGCCTTGTGGGAGCAAAATCATGGCTTTCCTCTCTCGCTCCTCGATCTGTGCCATCTATCCCAGTTCTCACAACAGCAGTGGAAGAAAGAGGGGATAAAAGGTATAAAAGCTGATTCTGCAACCTTTATATGAGTTGCAAATTTCTCTAGCAGGAATTTCCAGCTGGTCAACTGTCAGAATATATTTAATTTGTGCCAAAGGCATCATGCAAAGGGACAAGCTTGTCATTCTAATTCTTACTTAAGGTTTTTCTACACAAATTTATTTATTTATTCAAGGACACATTTCTGAAAAATCAAGTATTCTCTTTCTTACCCTGAGATGCCTTTCCATTTGAGCAGTATCTCTCAATTGCTTCTTTAACATTATGGCTACTTTTGAGAAGTTCATAGAGTGCCTACAAAATAGAAGAAAGTCTTTTTAAAGAGTTAAAGTTTGCAAATATCCAGTCTAAACTTCTGAAACTAGCCTTTCAGCCTTTCCATTATCAAAATAGATAATTTATCATTATACATGATGAAAGTTTAAAAAATAAGCTAAAGGAAAACCATTCAGAAGTTGAGACAAGGCTTATTTAAGGAAATGTAAAATATTATATGCAATTATTAAAAAAGTTGGATTTGTTAAGAACATGGCAATGCCAAGAACAGACCCCAGTGCTGCCAACATTCGAATACTCATAAGCTTAAGCACAGGCTTAAAATTACAAATAAGTCCCTGACCCATTAACATCTAATTAAATAAATATATAAATAAAAAGTTGAATATTGCTGCCTTTACAATACAACCAAAGAAAAAGAAAACATGCTAATTACAAGCCAATGGGTCACAAATGGAGCAGGATACAAAACATACTTGTTCATTGTCCCGTGTATGTATTCCTTCAGGAATTCTGCCAATCATTTTCTCATTTCCTGTTCTTAAAGAGGTTTCAAAAAGGTATTCCTTAACTTTGCTTTCTGAGATCACATCAGGTTTCCAAAGTAAATGGTCTTCATTTTCACAGGCTGTTAAAAGAGAAATCTATTAACATCAGGTATGACATTTTTAAGACTGTAACATAAAAAAGCCATTTCACAAAGACAAAAAACAGGAACACAGAAGTAGTCAAATCAAGCACCATCTTGCTACTTGTAAATGCAGCTCACTTTTTCCCCAGAAGCCTGAGTTAAGAGACAGGCCCTGCAGCGTGGTGTGGTGAAGAGATTCAGGCTCCATTAGGAGGAGATAAGGGACTGAGCTCTGAAGACAGAGATTCTTTACAGACAAGCAACTTGTTGACAGCTAGATAATTCAAGTCAAATTACGTGTATGTGCACATCATCTTCATATAAACAAACTAGCAAAACCACTCAGTTTTATTCCCTTGTTTTTAACAAATAAGCTATAGTTTACAGTAAGAGAGGAGGATATTACTTTGATATTTCAAACATTACATGTCAGAAGAGAAAGGAGAAAGGTGGCTAACTGGTCATTCTCAGCTAAAATTTGCCAAAACTTAGTGGAAAAATCTAGTGTTTGCAAAAACAGAGTGGATATCTAGATATCAATATTATGATTTCTTTTTCTGGTCATTAACAACTAACCTTACGGGCTACATTACAGATGTTACAAGCTATCAGGATTTATCTCTACTTTTTTTTTAAATTTTACTCTACTTCAAAGTACATTGAAATCACATGTGGATATGCAAGTAGCATATTTGAAAGACAATATATTGGAAATACACAAGAGTTGGCCTGGACCTTTGTCAGCCTACACACACATTTAAATTCTAGATCAAACTAAAAGTTCTTTACTCTGATCAATAGATGTGATTAGCATTACACATGATCTTTCATGTACCGTTAGCAATACAAAATTAGCAATACAAAATTAGAGAGTTATCCAGTTCAACACACACAATAATCATAATGGCTGTTACAGTACAAGAGGTGAAGAGAATCAATCGAAAGTGAGGAATAAAATTATGCCTCCTCAAAAACTGCTGTTATGGCTTAAGAATAGGGAAAGCTTTCAAACAGAAGCATTAAAAGAGTAAGGTTTATAAAAGAGCAGACTGCTATCTAGGACAATTCTAGTAGCTGGCAGTACATAGCAAACATAAAACCTCTGTTTGCCATCACCAGCTCTTCATGGAGTACAGAAGAAGCTTTCACAGAATCACCATTACACAGAAGGGTATGATTTCCTCAATTACTGCCAAGTAGTTCTAAAATCCCAAAGCCTGTTTAACCCAGTATGCACAATGTTCCAAACACAGTACCTCCACACATTTAGTGAGGTCCAACCTCTCCGAGCACTCCAGCTCAGCTTCAGCCTCCTTTATCGAACAAGACAACCCAGCACTTCTTGTTGGAATCCACACCCGATATTCTCAATGGGAGCTGCTCAGGCTCTCCCAGCTAGGAGTTACCTATTTGTTCTTGGCCGTGACAGTGGACAAGACTCTCACTGGTCTTCTCTAGCACCACTTCATTCCAGACAAAGTTGTCAGTTAAGCCCTTCCTGCTCATCTTCTGGCTATTGGCCCTTCTCTATCTCTTGGCCAAGGAAAAGTCAAAAAATGCAAATACTTACAGGAGTATCCAAAAAACGCTGGTTTAATCCTCTATCTCTTACAACCGGTAAGCATCATGCTTGAATCTCAGAAAACAGCAAACTCCCCTATATCTTTTATGCAACACAAGAGAGATGTTCATCTTGCTAATGCTTCCACCTCTATACTGTACTAAACTTTGTTCTTCTCTGTTGCAAAGGATTGTTATTTGAAAAGCAGTGGATAATGGTGAAAAGACTTGATATGTTTGACTAAAATAATATTCTCATAAAAAGTTACAGTTTGAAAACAAGTAATTTAGAGAATGTTGAAAACTTGCAGGAAAAAAAAAAGAATGCCCTTTGTTTATTAACATTTCTCCAAAATTGTTCCTTAATTTCATGGCTGTTCCACCCATAAGCAAATTTCTTTCAATATCTACTTTTTGAATTCCACAGCTGTATGTGCTATGCTTTTCCTCACAGTGAAGATTTTTAAAGATACATAATAAAACTCTTATTAAAAGCTTTTTTTCCCCCACCCTACCACAATTGCATTTTTAACCCAAATTTACACTGGAATAGCATCATACTTTTAATACTGTACTTTATAAAACACAAAATATATCACACGACTTGCACCTTCTGCTTGTGCTATGGAATTTTAAAACAGTTTATTGCTTTATATTCTTCATATTTGTTCTGTAACCTATACAAGTTAGGCTTGCCAAAAGGAAAGCAAAGAGAAATACTGTTTTGAAGATTTTTCAGTGCAAATCATGCCCTTAGACCAGTTATGATATTCTGAGGAAAATATTTCCTTCTCGACCCATTCTGTTTGTTGTCTCCTAAGATTACTGGATACCTCAGACTTAAAGTTGTGTTCCCACCCCCTCCCCAATGTCTTCCTGAGAATGTCATCTCAAAGTCTTAGAATAGTGTTTCTGAGAAATAAGTACTTGGTTGTGTCTCTTCAGTTCTCTAGTACTCTTTTTTTAAAAAGGTCTCCGATACTTTAACTAAACCAGTGACTTTCTACCTTACAATTTAAAAGAAAAATATTTTCATCAACGACTATGTATAAGCATAAGATAAAAAGTCAGAAGAACTTACCCTTTTCATCATCACTGTATCTGCCAAGGTAAGGTGGAATTTCAGCCTGATACTGAGAACCAACCATTATTTCCTGAAGACATAACAAAAACAAAGCTATCAGCTTAACATTTAATGCATGGAAACATTAAAAAATTGCCATATAACATAGTACTCAGCACAGAATTCCAGAATTAAGGTACGATGTGTACTATAAATTTTATTTCTTCTTAATAATAAAGTTTTTATTTTAACTTTTTTGTAGAAATAGTTATTACCTTTCTCAGATCTTCAGATGAATTGCCATTGTCCGCCTCCACATCTTCACCATCTGATTCCTTATCTCCATCACATGTAGTGTTTGCTTCAGACATATAAAGAAGCGAGTTTTTAGCTAGGAAGAATTTTCAGTCAATCACAGAACTACAAAAAAATTGTTAGATTTTTTTTTTTAACTTTTGAAAGGAGCACCTGTTTTTATTCAAGGAAACACTGATCAAGAATCTGTTAATCTACATTTCTATCAAACTATAGCATGAAGTCAGAAAGTACAGCTATTTATATACTGCAGAATTGAAACATTTATCATCACTGCAACTGAGTCAGTCTACTATATTTCTAACAGTCAAAAGGAAATAAGACAACTTTTCTTCATCAATTTTTCTCAATAAAAGCTTATACCTTACAGAAAAGGTATAAGAGAACAGAAAAATACCATGGCTATGATTTTGCCCCAGTTAATCACAAAGAAATAACATTGAAGGCAAGTATTTATTGCCTAACAAAACCTTTAATCAAAGACTTTAATAGACATTCAAAACATTCTTTTAAACAAGACTGCCTCAACCTGAAGATACAGCAGAGATGTACAGAATGCATCAAGCAAAATATAGCTGACTGCTTACTCCTCTCTACTTTTTTTTTTTCTTGTGAAGAAAGACAGCATAACATTTCAAGTAACTAAAGACAGTACTTCATAGAGTAATTCATATTTTAGTCCCTGGAATGCTGTGGTATCAGGTTCTGAAGTAACTAATTTTACAGATTTATAATCCTTAATAAAATGGAATCTATGGTTATGAGAAGATTAAAGTTATTCTGTATTCTCAAACTTCAATAATAAGACACGAGTATGGTTGCAATTTTAACAACTTCTTCATGACTAACCAGAACGGTCAACACCAGAAACAATATTCTAGATTGCATGAACTGATGTTGTTCTGCTGTAGTTATTTCTACAATCACAGGTCTACCTCTTTTTGCTGTTAAAAGTAGCAGGCCAGAAGCTAACATGAATGCATTATCTAATAACATGCCTGGATAATCATATGCAACTGTTTTTTCCAACTAATTCAAGTTTAATAAGATATCGTAAATTAAATGTTAGAAATGTTTATCTTGTAACTTAATGTTATCTTAGTATCAGAGAAACTGACAGGGCTAGAAGAAAGGTGAAATTGCCAACAGCACAGAGAACTGACATTTTTCTCCCTGAAATAGTGAATATTCAATTTTAAAATGTCCAATCAAGGGTTCTAACAGAGAAAGAGTAACATCCTAATAGAAAACTATGATAGCAGAAAACAAAGATGACCTTAATCCTCAGCAAGGTGAGGGCCAAATCAATCTTTTTCCATGAAGCTGCCACATTTTTAGTGTCACATTCATCAACAGTTCACAAGCAATATTTAAGTGCCAGCAAGTTTGGGGTTTGCTTAAGAAAAAAAAAAAGGCATTACCATTTTTAAAGGTTTTGTATCTCTCTTTCTATATGAATGTCTTACATTACATAATCAGCAGCATGGGAAGGACTGCAACTGGAGATGACTAAGGTAGCATATCCTCTCTATCATCCCTCTTCTCTAGAAGGATGAAGAACTGATAGAAACAGCTCAAGATACTTTTCAAACTAAAACCATTACGAAGTCATCTGTATTGCTCTAATTCCAGGACATGACTGACCTATGGAATGGCAATAGGCAACAAGGAATACCTGGCCCAAGCTGGATAACTGTACTCCTGGTTCTCAGATCTTGCCCATAATAGCTCCATGGACGGTGAAACTTTGGTGGTCTTGGGTTCATGGGCCCAATCCCATATAACACCACAATGAGGTCCGATGGAACAGTGTTGTATGTGTGAAGGGAAATAATACCACAGAGAAATCACAGCCCAATTCACATCCTCAGACTGAATGGAGGAACCACTGGCTTAAAAATAGCAGCAATAATTTTAGTAGAGGAACACTAATTTAAAAGAATGGTTACATATTCATATCATTCAGTAATATATCAAAAATCATGGAGTGTGTTCCTCAACACCACATTACTACTAATTATGGAAAGCTATTGTATTTGTAGAGATATTAATTATATTTTCATTTTGATCACAGAACCAAAAATATAGGTCTTTTCGGTAATCAGTAATACCAACCAAAGACAACACCCATGCAGAATATCCTGCAAAGCACTATTCCTCAACTCCCAGTAAAGTCAGCAGCATTCTGTTCTTTTGATATTTTAAGCTAAAAAGTTACATAGATTGTATTGAATTCTATTATGACATAAGGTTTCCTACATCTTAACGGTCGAGGAAAGAAGTCAGTAGCCTCGTGTGAAGTAACCGATGGTGTCAAGTCATCAGCAGAGGATTGTGTTTCTTCATCATCACCCGACAAGAGGTCTTTGGCTATTTCCTCCTGTATCATTAAAAATCAAAAAATAAAACCTCAGAATGACTATTAAGCATAAACTAGTACACATTTAGATTCAGCAAATCATAAGTCCCGTTAATTAAAATGAATTGTTTTACCAAAACTAATTTTAGTCTGTACTCCCTTAATTAAAAAGCTAGTTCAATTCTCTTAAATCTGAGAACATAGCCATTAACTTCAGAGTTGAACACAGGAGTTCTTCATTTTCCCCTCCTCTTCTTTTAAAATAAAACATACAAGAGGCAACCTCTGCAATCATCAATCTCAGAGGTTCCTCCAATTGCCTCTAACGAAAAATGCCAGTGGAAATTGCTTCAAAACTTAGAGACCTGTCACACTTTGTGTCACAGATCTATCAAAACCGTTAACAGGTTGTTACGCCCCTAAACTCTGCAAACAAAGCAAAACAAAACAAAACACAGCCAAGAATAGCTGTAAACGTTTGCAGAGAAGACAATTACAGGTAACAGACATGTTATCTTCCCAGAACACAAAGAATTGAAGTTTTTGTAGATTTAAAAGAAAAAAAAAGAAGAAAAAAGGCACACTTCCTCCATTAGACGACATGTTTGAACCCCTTTGTATAGAGGTTAGGGAGGGAAAGAACTGTATTAGACAACAAGCCGACTACATTTTTGTAGCCTCAACACAATCATGAATCCCAATGAGAATCAGATGTGCAGAGCCATCATTATACCCTACTTTCTGTGGAGTTTACCATTACATCATACTTACAGAAAGTAAAGAAAAAAAAAGATATATTTAACACCTACAGATTTTATAATCCAAACTACTAGCTGCATATGCCTTATAGCCAAAAATCAGATTAAAGTTTCAGAATTTAAAATAAGCCTGCAAATCACAAAAAAAAGAAGTTTCAGGATTTTACATCAGCAATGCAATGCACGCAGTCATTGTAGATAAAATAATCTCTCTCTTGTCCCCCAAAGTCGAGAACTTTCCAAACGATATGTATTTGAAAGGAACGTTCCAAAGCATTCAAGAGTGCATTTTCAAGTTATCTGCATAAATTTTCATGCATGACATGCGTATTGGAAGCCAGAACTATTATTATTTCTGGAGTTTGCATACATTAAAATAAGATGTAGGACTTCTTCAGAAAAAACCCATTTCTGTTTTTTTAAAGAAACATATTAAGTTCTTTAGATGCACTTTGAAAGACTGCAGTAATATAGTGCGACTGAAATTGTTACGTATTTGTAAGTAAGTATATTTAGAATCAATTCTCAATGTCCTTGAAGAAGAAAGAATTCAGAACAATACAGTAATTCTCCACTGTATATTCTAAGTGTCAAAGATATGTATTTTGTAACATCAGGAGACAGTGAAACATAATTTAAGGTGACATGGGCTTCTGCTTTTAAACTGTAATACAGGCAAAAATGCTTCGGACTTACTTTATCTAGAGTCATATCTGGAAGTTCATCTGCAAGTTCACTTGGAGAGCTATCTGCACTGGAACCTGCTATAACTGGAATCGTGGGTTCATAGCCATAGAATGCCAGTAAATCTTCCAGTGGCATGTTTCCTTCCTAACACAAGAGGATTTACAAACGTTTCAGCATTATGCCAAATACTTGTAAACAGTTCAGGCCTAAGAGGATAAGATGCATTTTGAAAGACAAAAGTGAAAAACAAAGGAAAACATAACTGAAAGTAGAAAACTTCATTACAGTTTTTTACTATTTTCAGGCACATGACCAAAATAATTCATAAACACGTGTCTTGGTGTACAGGGAAGTCCTACCAGGCTATTGAAGAAAATTGTTTATTGGATAAACAAATGAACAAGACTTTTTCAAAGCTAATCAATTACAGTTTAGGCTTTTATTTGAAAATTTGCTCATTATCTGATTCACATTATACAGCATAAGCAATTTACCCATGTTCCTTCAAGATAGAAGATATACAAGTAGATAAATATCTTCAGGATGGAAAATACAAAAATGTAACAATTCCTCTACAACCAAGAACTGCAGAAAAACTTGAATTCTTTAGTCCTACATAGTAACAGCTGCACATGGGCATTCAAAAAAACCCCAAAAGCAAATCATTACAGCAACTTTTTATTCCTCCTTTCCATCTCCTGCACAATATATTTATAATGACTGTTGGGAATATAATAGGAGAAAGACAGCTAATGATACAGAAGGTAAAAATCAAGGGAATGACTTTGTTTATAATTTGCTTTTCCAACAGTTTGTTCAACCCCTTTTATTCAATGTCACCATACTATACCTCTTACCGTAAATTAATAAAACAGCAAACCCTGGAGATTTCTGTGTTACCTGATCCAAGCCATGAAAGAATTAGAAATATTTCCAATATTTATACCTTTAAAAGTTGTATTACCTTTAAAAATTTCTTGTTGAACTCATATATTGATTAAATTACTTGCTTTATTTAGTCAGCTAGGTCTTAGTCCTGCAAAGACTTTTCACAATGGGTAAACATAAACTCATGTCCAAGTCTTTCCAGGATCGGGACCTAAAGTAATAAAGTGTTTAAGATGAGTGGCTCTCAGTTCTTTTTCCTTGTATTATTGAAGCAATAAGATCATTTTGTGGAGTAATAACTCCATTTTAACCACTAGAATTGGCAAACTGCTTCACAATTATAATTGCAAGCTTCTACCAGCAAAAATGTAATTGTAAAGAGGAAGGTATCGGGACAAAAATCTAGTAGTATAAACACTGTCAATTCCACATTTAGAATATATTTTTTACACTGAATACACAAACACAGCTTCAGATTTGATGCTAGAAATTACACTTTCCTGGAAGTTTCTTGACCAAAATCTGCAGTTATGCTGAGTGATGTAAGTGGGTCATTGAACAGTAATGTAACTAACATCAGTTTGTGGGTATTTAGCATTCAACGGGTGTTTAAAAGGGGAGATGCACTGGCATGGATGAACAGGAAAAACAAGTAATTAAAGAGTGTAAAATAGAACAGGAGAAGCCAAAGAGCATGCTGGTTATTTTGTACACCCATCAAATGCCAAATTCACAAAACTGAGACTGAGAACCACCATTTATGCAAATGAATGTTATCCATCATGCTTAAAACAGGACTGTTTGTTTCCAAATTGGAAAAACAGAGAGTGACCAATAGAATGAAACAAAGCCAGCTGTCATTTAATAGTATTTGCTATGTATAATTTTAACTTAGTTTCAACTTATTAAAATCAGAAGTGCTAAGAATTGATATTAGATAATATAACTCTCAAACCAGCTTCAGTAATTTCTCTTCGAGAGTGAAAGCCTTATTAAATGAAAAGGAAGGATTTAAAACAAACATAACACTAATAGCTTTCAGAAGCTAAATTCAGCCTTTTTGTGAGGATGCGCCACTACATCCTGATTAAACCTGACTTTTTCTTTTTTTTTTTTTAACAGGCTGCAAAGGCATTTTGCAGGAAACTGCATTATGCAATACAAGTTCCAGAGCAGGCTTTCACTAAAACAGATACAACGCATACAAACGCTTAGGAGAAGGTAAATCACTCCTACCTTTTCTAAATCTTCAATTTCAGAGCTGAAATTTTTGCTTTCTTCCATCATTTCCTCTTCTTCAAGAGTTCGTTCATCATCATAATCATGTACCAGCATTTCAGCAGAAGGGTCAAAGTCATGATCCTCAGAGGATAAAGAGCCAACTATCAAAAAAACCTAATTTGAGTCATTTTTTCTACACCAACACATGAAACTGCATTGCAGTAAAAGATAAGGGTATATGCACTCTTTTACATACAGGGTCAGAACTCTCAATGGAGTAATGGTAATAAACTTCTATCTACCTAACAAATATAGCCGTTTTAGGTGACCTTCCATTTTGTGTTTGTAAGTAGCAATAGGTGCAACTTTCTCTCTTGCTGTACACAGTACAATACAAAGTCTCAGAAAGTACCATCCCAAATTAAGTTTTACTGATTAAAAGGAGTGTCCAAAACATCACTGAAATCATCACTAAGGTAAAAAATACACGTCACAAGATTTTAAATATTGCAAGCACATCAACTGTGCCTTACAAATCAGAGACCGTGATTTGTAGCCTTTGATTACATTTATATGATTTACAGCTATGATAACTAGTATACCTTTCCACTGGTAAACAGCTAATGGGTTATGAATCAGTTTCCTAGTACCAACAAAATAATAGCAAGACTCACTGCAGATTGAAATATCTCATTTGTGGGACTAAATTATTAAAACTAATTTAGTACTTGATCAAAAAAAGAAGAACATACATAGTAGAGCCTCAAGTAAAATAGAGGAAAATATAACAGAAATAACAAAACCCTGGTTATGGATCACAATAATTAACAAGTTATTGTGACAGCTCTGTAGTCCAACACTTTTTCATTACTCAAGAGGCTACTCATAAGTCATCAAAAAAAAAAAGTGCTGTTCTTATTTTAAGTGAATTTTATCACCTGTTGGGAAGGTTATCATTACATTCTACAACTTTTAAAGACGCAAATATTCTGCACTTCAAAGTCGGTGTTCTCAAGTGAAAATTACCAAAATAACAGTGTTGTTTTGTTCTTTCATGTTCACTTTCTTATGGCTTTCAGGATGGAGAAAACAAACAGATTAGGATATTTTTCTTTCACTTCTGGTTTCCCTTTCTAGTTCTTACATACTAGTGCTCTGTTGCAATGTTTGGCTTACAAGCAGCAAAGAAAAGGATTATTAAGTGTTATTTCCATATGAGATCTTCTGAGCATCTAGGAAATATCTACAAAGTTCCTTCTCCTTAAAAAAAAAAAAAAAAAAAGTATCCTTCTTCAAAGTACTTTTAACTTTTGAAGAGACACATACGCTAACAGTTCTGAGTCTTAAAGCCTAATTTTTAGCAATTATGCTAAGTGTATTCCTTATATGCAGGAAAGGAAGGTAAACTTTGTGCATTTAGCTTGGTTAAAAGAACACTGTGAAAGTTCATGGTACCACAGGGAAACATTCAGGACAAACATGCTTTTTATTCACATGCTATTTGCATTATAGTCTCATAGATCTCTCAACATAGTTGATAATACTACTGCAATTACAATAATTACATTTACACATTGAGTTTTTCTAGTGTTAGATATTACATCCTGATCCTACAGCTTTTAGAGAACTATCAACTGTTTTACAGTAATCTTTTGTGTATGTGTGTATACACACACACATATAAATATATATAAAAATTACTGCTAGACATTTACTATGTTTGTGTGTGTGTGTATATATCTATCTATCTATCTATCTGACATTATCAAGAAGCCAGAATTTTACACAAGCCTGCAGTTATCAGTAACAAGAGAAGAGGCCTCTCTCCACACTACACGGCTTTACTGAGATGCTGACTTAAAAGTGCTACAAAAACTTTGTTCTCATTTATACGGTTTTGAGCAATGGGAGTTAACAGAAGAACTCCTCAACACACATCTCTCTCTTTGAAAAACCAGGCAGCCTGAAGTTATTTACGTGAATAGGAAGCACTTAAAAAGCTACTAGGCAGGAGGGGATAACTTTGCAAGGGAGCAGGAAGGAGCAAGCGGCGTGCGGGCGCGGAGGTGCGCGGCGGTGGCCGGGGGCCGGGCAGCGGCGGGCGAGGACCAACCTGGGCTCGAGCTCCCGAAGGACGCCTGCAGCGGGGAGAGCAGAGCAGAGCAGAGTGAGGGCGGGGGCCGCGGCCGCGCCACCCCCGCGGCTCCGCGCCGGGCGCCGCTCCCTGCCCGCCGCCCCCAGCGCTCTTCCCTCGCCCCGTCCCCCGCGCCGCCGGCCTGCCCCCGCCCGGGCAGGCGGCCCCGCGCCCCCTTCACCGCTCTTCCCCTTTCGCTCCTCTCTCCTGCCCCGAGAGAGCCCCGGCGCCCACACGGCGGCCCGGCCCCCCGCTCCCGCTGCCCGCTCCGCCCGGCCCGGCCGGGA
>NW_020450452.1:483066-502536 GCF_003343035.1 Apteryx rowi | reverse complement strand
GCCGCGGCCGCGGGGTGTGGCGGCTCGGGCGGCCCCGTCGGGCGCGGGACGCTGGGGTGTCGGGGGGGAGCGGGTGGCCGAGCCTCCGCGCCGCCTGCCCCTGCTTCGTGGCCCGGCGGGACTTTGCCGCGGCTGGCGCATCGGATGCGCGAGTGGGTGCGTATTCCGTTATTTTTTAGTGGTATGTTTTGTCCCGGTCCACCGGAAATGAGAATCTGGCCATTTGCGGCTTGATTCTTTAGCCCAAGCTGTGAAGATTCATGCTCTTAACTTCGGAAATTATATGTCTCTGCTACTAGCCAAAATTGTGTGCGCCACGCTTGCTATATCGAGTACTGATCTGCTTGAGGGGGAAAGAGTGTGCTTCGCAGCACCAAGGAATTGCAGTATATCCTACAGTTACCAGTTCTCCAGACTTTGTCCCATATTCGGAATTCAAGAGGCTGAAGACTGTATGCTGAAGTAAGCAGTTTCCCTGATGTGTCCTAAGTCAGCTTTGCAGACAGTACAGAGATCCCAAGCTATTTTAAGTACCTGAGCAGTGGAGCTCTGTGCAGTTTAATTTATTCTACTGGGACATGCTGATGTGAGAAATGGAGTAAATTATGTTGTGTCAAATTCTGCACTAGAATCTGATGATTCTAGACCAACATAAAAGCCGTTTGTGCACCCCCAAACTACATAGCAGCCTAAGAGGTGAATGTACCTACAGACTACATACAGAGGGTTGCTCTTTGCATACCTGGGTATTAGATGCTCACAACATGAAAACCCCAAAAGTCTGCCAGAACTCATTTTCAGAAAAGCTGTCATGGTCGCAAGCAGCTCCAGCAGTACCTCTTTTGATCCCTGATCTGTCTTTTCCTTTCTCCAAAGGAGAAGTTGCATACACAGATTAGCTTGTCTGTCTTGACACTGATCTTTTTTCCTTGGATATGTCAGAATATAGTGCATGTACTCATGACTTAAAAAGTAAGGAAGATTTAATACTTTTTTTTTTTCCTTTGGCTGGTCTGGAATGTCATTATAACCCACTGTAACGCCTCTTAGCCCTTTTCAGTTTCATTCCCTCCAGATACACCAAACCCAGCGCATATCCCGGGTCCCTTGAGGTTTCAGCTGTCTTAAGTCAAAAAGCTTCCCAGGCAGATGGAATGTGTAACAAATACATGGATCTGTTAATCTAATCAACATGATAGCTTAGAAAGTCATGTCAGCAGCTAGGCCCTGATTCAGGGAAATATCTGCTTACTTCAGTACACTTTCTCTCAATAGAAGTGCTCCCCRACTTGGATATGTGATTACATTTATTTCCTAACTTCCCAAGTAGTTTGCTTGGCAATCTTAATGTTATTCTAGTCTGTCAACCATTTAATGCTATCATTTTTCAAGTTGTATTGTGGGCAATTTTACAGAGAAATCTGCGGTTAGTATGCTACTTTTGAATCTGTTATCAGATTTAGATCAAAGAGGGTTTTTTAATTAGAATTCACATGGATAAAATAATATAAACTCACAGTTTTACCCCAGCAGGTCATTAGGTGTGATCCAGAGCTGTCATGTAAGCTACAGCAAGGATTCTTGAAAAATTACAGTGCTCAAAATTGTAGTGGACAGGGGGTTGCAGGACAGGAAAAAAAGAAAATATACCAAGTTCTAAAACTTACGTGGTTCTAAATTATGTCAGGGATAAAAATGAGCATTTTCTATTTTTGTCTTTTACTGAGATTCAATTTTGTACCTGGAAATTGTAGTTATACAGAAAAGCTTACAGATACTTGCAGATCCAAATACCTAGGAAAAAAGGAAAATGATGGTAAAAATCTGCATTCTGAAGATTTGAAAAAGGCAGCTGTGATCCTGTATCTGAGCGGAGGCTGAATTTTGATACTGAAGTCTCTAGTGCAATTACTTCCATGTTATTACAACACATTTACCTTACAGTGATTTTCACTGAGAACAGACCAAGATAAACAGTGCAGATGGTGGAGTTACGGGGGTAAACTTGATTGAGGGGAATAGAAGTGGGCACAGGTGGTATCACTTCTTTCTCAATTAGCATTTTTGTCTAGAAACAGAGGTGAGAGTGGGGCACTCTCTTTAAGTGTAGCGTGGAGACCAAATTAGCATGAACCAAATTAGGTGGTTCACTGCAGCCTGGTATGGCGTCATCCGGAGGTTGCCTGGGATCTCCCTTCAAAGAAGGTAGCCCTGTGCCTTCATGGGTGTACTCACACTCTCCACCAGGTTTCCCTGAGCAGAAGATCAATGTGGAATTGTTTTGTTCGTGTTATAGGGACTCTGAGTTAATGATGGCTGAACAAAATATGTGTGTGTGTGTGTATATATATGTGTGTGTATATACATATATACACATGCATGTGTGTATATATGCATGTATGTCAGAGTGGGAGGCGGACCCGGAGTAACGACGGAGTCTCAATGTGAGTATGATCGTTCTCCCTTTATTCAAGCTTTTACAGAGTCTATATAGACAGGCGATAGAGCATATGCTAGCAACAGCTATATGATTGGTTTACAGTCTCTGTTCACACGCCTAAAGCGGATATATGATTGGTGCAAGGTTGCTATTCATGTGGAGGGGCTTGTCGGCCCCCTCCCTTACTTGTTTACCACTACTTGTCTTCCCCCTTTGTAATGGTCTAGGAATGCTCAAGGACAGTTCGCATAGACGTGAGGCCCTCCCTTCATCATGAAGGCAGGATTGCTCACTTCTAAGAGATCATGCCCTCTCTCGCTTAACCATTCTTCCACAATTCCCCCTTCTTGTTTATGAGCAATCCAGGCGTGGTGCACTACTTTCAGCAGAGCGTTCTTCAGGCAGCTTAATACTACACAGAAGCACAAACCTACAATTATAAGTATTAGTAGAATGCGTAAGCCTTCAGTAAGCAACCCTATCAGCCACTGTGGCAGATTTCCAAACAGGTTAGTTAACCATTCGTCTAATAGCCCATGGTTCTGACGGATTTTACTTGTGTGCTCCTTCAACCACTGCAACTGTTTGTGAATGGATTCACTATGATCAGACAAATTCATGCAGCACATACCTTCAAAATCCTCACAACCATGACCTTGAGCTAATAACAAAAAATCAATTGCAGCCCTATTTTGCAGAATAGTATGTCGCAGGCTACCTTGGTCCTCTAAGAGGCTCTCTATTATCTCAGTGGTGACGTTAGCTTGCTTCTCTGCCCAGCAAGCCAATCGTCCTGTTTGATTTAAGGCATTGCCTGCTGTTGCCCCAGGCACAAAGAGAGACAAAAACACTCTTTCAGTAGGGCTGAGTAGGGTAACCTTATCATTACAATTTGGTGAGAGCCCTATGGCCGCCCGTTTACTACGGGTGGCGGTCCTGTTCCCCGTTATATTTTTCCACCAATTTTTATCTGGTGCCAGCAGTGTCAATTTACCAAGATAACATGGACCACCCATTACCCTTTTCGGAATTCCCTGCCAGGCCCTGTCACCACATATCAAAAAGACGTCTGGTGGAAAGGCCTTTGGGGTATTATTGTTCCAGATTGGGTGCCCCCCTTTTGCCTCAGCTCCAAGGGCTCCCAGCCCTTGACAGCTTGTGCCATTGGTGCCACAGAATGAATCACGGTTTTGATAGTCATAATAAGCTGCTGTTGGGGTGACATCTGTCCACCCTGTCCAATTAAGTAACTGGTAAGGGTGCACGCCAGTGAGGGCAGGTCCTCCAAAATATATACATGTTTGAGTCCAATTGTCTGACATATTCCCAATTTTCATTGACCCCAACAGGTTTAGCTCCTGTGGATCCCATGGCAGTGTTCTATTCAGGCCTGTAATGAGTGCAACACTGCAGTTAGCGGTCGACRGACTGCCGCTGCAGTGTCCCGTGCTGTACTCCTGGAAACTGTTTACATTATAGCTGGGGACTCCTATTAGGCAGGTTCTAAAGGGTTGTGTAGCGGAAGCTAGGGACAAACAGAAGGCTTGTTGCCCTGTCTTATTTGCCCAGGTAACCCACATATTTTGTCTGGGCTCAATCTTGTGGAGAGTCATTACCACTGGGAACAGTATTCCCAGAATCAGGATCTCTGTCTTCTTGTTCACTAGATGAGTCATGGTGAGTCAAGACAGGCTTCACGTTCTTGCTGGGTACCCACACTGGACCACGATCTGTGGAGACACACATATAACCTCGACCATTAAAGACAACAGGGGCAGGCCCAATCCATATTCCAGAGACTGGGTCCCTATACATTACTTTAAACTGTGGTAACGTTGTCGTATTATTAAACTTAAGATTTTGGTGGTGAATGATCACCGGGGGTTCCTCACGGTCGCCCATGAGACAAAGATAGTTCAGGGTGAAGAGTGCGCGATGCAGCCTCTGCTGGGCCTCCGTCTCCTCACCCTTTTGCTTCCTGAGGTAGTCCTTTAATACTTGGTGGGTGCGTTCCACTAGCCCTTGCCCGGTAGGTGAATGTGGAATTCCCGTAACATGATCAACCCCCCATCGTGACAGAAATGCCCTAAATTTTTGGCTGACATAGGCAGGTCCATTATCCGTTTTTACACGCTCAGGCACGCCCAATATGGCAAAGCAGGCCAACAGGTGTTTACACACATGTTGTGCCTTTTCTCCGGGTAATGCAGTTGCCCATATCAGCTTGGAGAAGGTATCAATGGTTACATGCACATACTTTAATCGACCGAACTCTGGAATATGTGTGACATCCATTTGCCATAGCTCTAGAGCCTTTAACCCTTTTGGATTCATGCCTAGTCCAATACCCGGGCCGTGGTTCCCACATCTTGGGCAGGCGGATTTTACATGTCTGGAATCCCCGCAACGGTAACACCTTCCTCGGAACTGCTGGCCGGGAGGGCGTCTCGAAGGCTCTTCGTTCGCCCGCGGTCGACCCCTTTGAACTACGGCGGCCAACGGTTGTATCGCTTCCTTAACTGTGGCCTGGACCGTGCCCTGGACCGCCCCCTGGACTGCGGCAGCAACCGTGGATCCCTGCCTCTGAGCCTCAGCTCGCTCCACTCTCAGCAGCATCTCTTCCACTCCAGCCACCTTGGGTAAGCTGGCCAACAATTGTTTGGTTAGTTTGTTGGCATTGTYGAAAGCCAGCACCTTGAACATTTGGTTTTTGCTCTCCTCAGACAAATCAGGGTGGTGCATGATTGCTTCCCATAGTCGGTCTATGAAGTTGCTATATTTCTCCATGGCCCCTTGAAGCAGATTGCCGAAAGACGGGCTGCTTCCTCCTGGCAACCCGAGGAATGCATCCAGTGCTAGGCGCGCRGACAATTGCAGCATATTTGGCGGAAAACCAGATTGAGTCGTATAGCTCGCRTACGGTCCCTCGCCCGTCAGCATGTCAGGGGTCACTCCCCTCAACGGGTCGCCGTCCCCTTGCCGGCGCATCGCCTCCTCGTTGCACCGCTGTTGCCAAGAGGCAACCCATAAAAGGTATTGTGTAGGAGTGAGCAAGAGTCTCATCAGATTTTTACAGTCATATGGACACATGAGATCAGCCAAAAAGATCCAACTAACTATTTGTCGAGTGGCCTCCGACTTGACCCCATATGTGGAGACGGCCGTACGGGCCTGCTGCAAGATCTTCCAATCATGCGGCTCCCATTTTCCCTGCCCGTGCTGGTGTAATATCGGAAATGTCAGCGGGGCGGAACCGCCCACCCCTCCGGTGGCTTGCCACTGGCCTTCCACTATAGTGTTCTTGATAATAGCACCCCAGCGAGACTCCTTTGGAAGCTCGGCGAGGGGATTTACTAAGCAGGGAGGGACTTGTGTCTGCAGCTCTACCTTTTTCAGACGTTCCGATAGTTCCTGCAGCACTCTTACGGTTTCTCCTGGTGACGGCGGCGCTTTATTTCTGGTGTCAGGCGTGTTATCCCCTGAAGACTTGCTGGACGAAAGCAGTGGGGGGTACTCTGATGGAGTCTGGCGTGAGCAGGTGGTCTCGTTGAAGGAGGGTAGAGGCGGCCGCTGAGGTGGCGTAGACAGCGGCAACGGTGGATGCAGGGGACTGTTGCTAGGCGGCGGCGGGGGGGGGAGCACTAGGAGGGGGTCGGCATTCCTTTCTGCCCGAGTCTCTGAGGTCAGCAAGGGGCGCGGCCRCCGCCCCTCTTTGAGCCTCCTCCGGGCGCACTTCCGCGTTTGCCTCAGAGCTCGGACCAGCCGGCTCTGAGGAAACCTCCGCTTTCTGGGACGCAGCGGGTGACGGCGCTGACGATGCCCCCCCCTCGGAGTTCTCCCGCGCCCTTTGCAGTGCCTCCTCGACAGTCCGGTACGCTGGGCCCATGGGCCCCCTGATTGGATGCGGTCCGAAAAACCGCGAGACCAGGCCCGGCCTGCTCGGAGGGGGCCTGGTACTGGAAGCTCCAGGGCCCAACATTTGGACAACTGTGGACGCTGCTTCCCTTTCCGCCTTCATTGCCATTAAAGTCTCTAACACGGTGTTCCAAAGTGCGCGAACAGCCTTTATTTCCTTTTCCTCCTTCTCGCCTCCCTCAATCATCTTCTGCCACATTGTTCCCCCAAAGTCTCGCCACTCAGACACCGAAAACAACAGGTGGGTGTCAGAAAAGTGACCCCAACGCCGTCCCAACTTGATCAAATCGTGTACCTGCTTCGCCGGGGCATCTATCCCTCTCTTAGAGAGGATTCCGGCGAGCAACGCGGCCGCAGCGTCAGTTTCCATTGCTGCACCTGAGAGAAGGGGCGCGACCCCACACCAGTGTCTAGCCTGCTGCAGTTTGGGCTAGCACCTCTCTCAGCCAAGGTTTCCCACTCCCCTCCTCTAGCTGCTTACCGCAGTCTCGGAGATCTTAGTCGAGCTGAACCATCCTCTGCTACCAGATGTCGGAGTGGGAGGCGGACCCGGAGTAACGACGGAGTCTCAATGTGAGTATGATCGTTCTCCCTTTATTCAAGCTTTTACAGAGTCTATATAGACAGGCGATAGAGCATATGCTAGCAACAGCTATATGATTGGTTTACAGTCTCTGTTCACACGCCTAAAGCGGATATATGATTGGTGCAAGGTTGCTATTCATGTGGAGGGGCTTGTCGGCCCCCTCCCTTACTTGTTTACCACTACTTGTCTTCCCCCTTTGTAATGGTCTAGGAATGCTCAAGGACAGTTCGCATAGACGTGAGGCCCTCCCTTCATCATGAAGGCAGGATTGCTCACTTCTAAGAGATCATGCCCTCTCTCGCTTAACCATTCTTCCACACATGTGTGTATATATATATATATATATACACACACACACACACACACACACACACACACACAGAGTAAATAGGCTTATCAATGCAAACATAGTTTTCCAGAGCTGCTGAGGCATGCAAGAGTGTGTGAAGTTCTGGATTTAAATTAGTCTTTTCTCTTGAATCAGAATCAAAGAAGATGGGACACAAATCTACCTAACCTATTCTTTCTGAAATAATGGAGGAAGATAAATTTTGTTTCTGTATTTTGACTATCTTTTATCGTCAAAATTACACTCAGATCCATGCATATCGAAAAAGGAAAGAACTAAAGTGAATTAAAAGGGAGGAATCTAGGTTTTTTTAAACCCAAACAATAACGCGGTGAAGCTAAAGAGTTATAGATGAGGAGACATAAAATGAGTGCCAAAAGCTCTAGAAAAGAATCTCTTGAGATAGATAGCTTTTTTTTTCTCCTTTACATTAAAGAATGATGATATTGAGTGTGCCAGAAATGCCTGCTATTTTGCAGAAGTCTTTTGACTCTCTGCACTCCTTCCTATAGACTGTTGTGGGTACATCCAACATGTCTACACCGCTGCTTYGGAGAATACCATAACCACATTTAGTCTGTGTCTGAGTGGTGTAAATGTTGTGATACTCCTTCTCCTCAGTCTGCACTCCTCCAGCAAACCCGCTGCCACAAGTTCTAGGTTAATGGCCTCAGACAGCCCGTTTTCTTAGGCATAATGGGATTCCTCACAACAAAAAGTAAAGCCTGTTTATTCAGGAGCTGGAGCTGGCCTTAGACCTTTAGGTTATATCTCTACTAGTAAATTCAGTGTGCTCAGGAATGTTTCCTAGACATTAAAAACACCAGAAAGCACAGAACTGTCCACATCTCTGCTAGTAAAACCTCTGCTTCCTTCACAAACTGCCTATTGCAAATGACCCCCTGGACATTGCAGTCCCTGAACTGCCCCGAAGAGGCTGCTGGCCCGAGCAGGGCACAAGGCATGCCGGCACCATCCCAGCAGCGTAATGCGAGGGCTGGCCATGTGCCAGCACGGTTTACGTTTCTAGGAAAGAGGTAGCCTTATAGGACAGAGCCATCACAAACTTCACTTCCTTCAGCTTGAATTGTATCTATTCATCTTCCACATTGCTCCTAGTAGCATGAAGATAGAGAATATGTTGTAAAATATACAAATCACCATCTTCCACAAATCTGTGCTCTTTGAGAGCTTAGAGATGCGAAGATGTGTTCGTGACATCACTTATTACTGCTCAATGTTCAGATACCATGGTTTTGAGGACCATATTTGCAGTAAGACTAGCTATATAAAATACATTTTTTAATCCCCTAGCTATATACAAAATAAGTTTTAAATCCCCTGGATATGTCTGTCTCTCTGTATGACTTTCTGCAGTACCATCTGAACTTACATATGATGTAATAAAGTCAGACTTTTTTTGTTAGGCTTGCTTGCTTACCTCCCATGCCAGATTTTCAAAGGAAGTACTCTTTCTCTTACCTCCTTCCCGAGCCTTTTACTAGTCTTCTATTTTCATAAAAAAGGAAGTTTAATTTTTCCCTAAACAACATGGAATAAAAGTTTTAACTAATTCATTTTTCATATTATTACTAATAATATTTTAATTTAATTTTAAGAATAGGCAAATCAGCTAGTTTTTGGTGAAGTTCCCCAATAGCCTGTGGATTTTTGGCAAGGGGAAGTTTTACCCAAGCTTCTGGACACGCACAACACATGTATGTGATAACATCGCAGGTCATTACGTAAGAGACAGCGTAATGTGTACCTAACAAAAATTTGAATTTARGAGAAATTTTATGGTTTGTTTTGTGAATTTAAAAATTTGCATTTATATGTAAGCATACATAGTTGCAAATAAAAAGGAACTTAGAGAGGCCGATTTCCCTGGCCAATTCACTACCTCAGCTCCCCTTTACCAGAAAACGAAGCTTTGCGTTGAGCATCGTACTCAGAATCATCCTTAGTTGGAATCACGGTTTTTGTTTGACACTCAAGCCAGCTGGTGGCCCATACTTTGGCGGTTTGCCCTTCCGCCTCCTTCACGCCTTCCTTACGGAGCCCCTGCCCAGCGCTTCTGCCTCTCCCMGGACTCCAGAGCTCCCCGGTCCTTGCCCAGCCTCCCCAGCAAGGGGACTTCTCCCTCCCGCCCGCCGCCGGCTCCTGCTCGGCAGGGCCCCGGGCGGTCTCGGGAAGCCTCGCGTCCCCGACGGAGCGCGGGCCGGGCTCTGTGCTCCTCCCAGTTTTACGGCTGAGGAGCTGGGATGATGCTGGCATGAAGGCGATGAAGTCCAGGYGCCCTTGAAGGCCCAGCTTTCCCCAGGAGTGGCAGCTTTCTTGGAAAAAACAGCTTTCTGCTCACCACCGGTCAGCGCAGCATGTCTGCATACAGCAATGCCAGTTCTTTGTAATTCAACTGAAAACAACTGTTAACCAACCATGCGCAGAAAAACGGATGACCRAGTGCTTCATCTGTGTGCCTTATTGCTGGGCAAAGAGGAGTGTAGGTGTTTTTTAATGAAAGGGCGTGCGTGTGATTAAAATGTAAACAATTGAGAGCATGACTAAAATCAATTTCTCATAAGTATAGTATTACACCTTGCTAATTTTCATGTATAGCATCTGCAGATATGTGTCACAATATATGATGGAAAAAATAACATGCTTTTCAGTGTGTCTCAGACTGTTTTAAAGCACATATATAATAACCATCATAATTTGAAGAATATTTGCAGGAAACTTATTTAGTAAAGTAATGCTGTTAGCCATTCTGGCAAAGTTAGTATAATGTAATAGGATATCATGGTTTTGGAAGGAATGAGCAGGAATGTTTCCTAAACAGGAAGCCCTGCACTTGTGTTTTGAGGGTGTTTCCCCAGTTCTTTTGATCCAAGTTATAATARTTACCAAGTTTATAAAAAGTATCATCACTGTCTTTCAGAAAGTTCACTAAGATGCACAATCATTTGTATCCTACAGATGTGGAAGCTGAGGCACAGTAAAGTTAAAAAACTCAGCCAAAGTCTAATGCAGGATCTCTGGTAGAAGTGGAAAATAAAAGCAAGACAAAGCTGATTTGAAACCATTGCATCATCTTAATAGTCTGAAGTTTGTATTTCAGGGTTTTCAAAATTGGAATTATTTTTCACTTATTTGAAGAACATCCAAGTACAAGGAGTTTTGAATAGCAACATGCAAAAATGCCACTACAAAAGTGTCATCTGTGTTGGGCAGGTCTCCGATAGGAAGGAACCATATGTCTAAATTCCCAATTCTGAACAAGTAAGAGAAGGCCTTGGTAAATCTGTTTACTGGGACCTGTAAGAGAAGATAACATAGCTCCAGGAAGAGAGTTCTGAGAAGATATTTCATTTTCTCTTGGCCCTATTCTCAGTCTTTTGTGTCATCAATTTCCTTTTTTTTTTTTTTTTTCCAGAGTTTAAGATGACAACACCATGCAACAGATATGGAGAAACCTCTGCTGCCTATTTTTGTCCAGGAAGGGAAAAATAGACAAAGAAGAGCAGCTGAGTAAGAGGTAGATTTCACTCTTTTTAACCTTTTGCATTTAACCTTCTAGAATATTTGAGCTTTGCTGGACTTTTCAGCCTGGCTTAAATATGGAAGGGACTTTCTGCTAGTCAGAAAACTATTTTTAGGCTCTCTTGCAAATACTTGTAGATAAATCTTATTTTGTTTATATGCGATGCAAATTTTTTTCCAAAGGCTGATTGGTAATAAAGGTAAGGAATTGTAAAAGCTGAGACTACTGTATCAACCTTGACAGCAATTCTTTTTTGGGTTCACATCACAAAATGCAGAAGACCTTTGAATTGTGAGTTACATCCCACAGTGTATGGCATGTGCAACAATCTTGGCTTCTACTGCTTCTAATAAAGAGACCTAAAAATGGCATAGAATTGTGTGTCAAGTTTTTTTTTTTTTTTTTGGTAGGGAGAGATTATACTATTGGTTAGACCAGGGAAAAGACTGTCAGTCTTTTTGGCTTGCAGTCCTTCATCAGGTTTGTGCATATACAGAAATAACACTTAAGCCAGGACACTTTCCTAAAGGAAGCCTCTGTAATAACTGCATAAACTTTTAAAAAACATGGCAATTTTTATATTGACTGTGAACTAAACCTGCAGAAAATCCTTTCAAATACTGTACTGCTTGGATGTGAAAAGTTTCTAAATGAATCTAGTTGTAAAAAATAGGAGAAATAAAATATTAAATTGGTGTCAATTTAAATTTCGAAGAAAAAGGGACAGAACAAATAGATTTGACTGTGAAATGAACCTGCTTTAGAATATGAGATCTGATCATATTAAGTATATGCCAGATCCTGTCATCATTACTGGTCATCTGGTTTCCTTATTACAAAGTTAACATGCTCTCAGTTCACAAGTTAGCTAGTTACATTTTAGGGAAAATAGAGGGATTTCATTTTGTAGCAAGAAGGATAGAGTAAAGATAAGTAGCTTATGAAAAATTATTAATTTAGTATTGGATGTTCAGTTTATAATCCCTTCAGATGGCTTCTTTTCATTGACATTGTTCTTTATCATTAACTGTTACTATTTTGACTTCTTTGTGAAATTTAAAACAGTGGGTATTCACTTGCTCTTATTTCACTTTCCTGTGTGGAACAGAACAGAAATTGATTATCTGTAGGACTTGCCTTACTATTTTTGAGCTTTATAGCACAACTTTATCCTTCAGCAGAATAAATATGTAGACAGCACTCAGTCAGGACATATTTAGGGAATAGTTGCACAATTTTAACCTCGATTCATTAGCTGGATAACTTCTGTAAAATGAATACTGCTTAAGGTAGATAAACCATTAAAAATAGTTTCATATAACCCTTGTTTTAAAATCACCCAGTGTTTCTGCATCTTTTTATTGGAGATGGATGCTTTTACTGTTAAAGGAGAAAAAAGTTACTAGTCAGGATATTTTTTATTACAATATGGGTGAAAAACTTGAAATGGAGAAGCTGTTCTTTTACAAACTTGACTCTTAATCTTTTTAACCTTTCAATTAGTATAACAAAACAATAGCCTTTGGGTTCTTAACTTGACTTTTTACTAGTGTCACAAAAATATTGATTCTTTCAGGTAGAAACAGTTGTCTTTAGAAAGAGAAATTTCAGTAATTTAAGCCAAATTTAGACTTGCGTCATTCAAAATAAATACATAAGTGTTGCTTCAAAGTATGAATTCCCATTACCTACAGCTTCTTTTCAGCCTTAGCACAGAATGAATGCTGCTGCCATCGAAGTCAATGGTAATTTTAATACCAGTGTTCTTGAGAAAAGAATCAAGAAGCAGTTATATCTCAATTTTCAGGCATGTTTAGCACTTGTCAGTTGTATTGAAGTGTAGTGGATGCTGAGATGCTCAGCACTCTTGAAAAATCAAATAATTAGGGGTTATATATCCTATGATGCAAGTGATAATGGTCACTTCCTTAATATAGTCAAATCCCTTTGCCTTGTTTATGTATGTAGACCCTGCATTTCGGTGGGTCTACTGAAATCCTGTAGCAACTGGAGAAGTAATCTTACCTTCCTTTCCTAGAAGAGATGGTAGTTATACATAGACAAACACAAATACTTTGTACTAATGTTCCTTGTGTTACTTCAAATAATAATGATTAGGTGTTGCTATTTACTTTTGTATAACCATTACATGCTTTTAATTTTGTTACTTAAAATATTTCATATTGTAAACATGTAGCTGCAGGATAATTAAAATTCTGAAATAAGGGCTGTTTATTTGAATTGTGGTTGTACCAAGGAATTCTTACTTTGAAAAGCACATACATTAGAATTGTTTTTTATTATTAAAATTAGGTGGTCATTTTCTTCCTGTTTTTTAAATATTGGGGTCAGTGCATCAGAAGCTTTCTAAATCAAATCTGTACTAATAAGGTTTTAAATCTGTTATATCAAAATTTTGATTTTGTCCTTCTGCCCAATTTTTGGTTCAAACTCGTTGCCCAATTTTTGGTTCAAACTCGTTGTATATTTGGCATACTGGGTCTTTAGTATGCAGTAAATATTTTGTACCATATTCAAGCTTAATGGTAAAGAATTAAATATGTTTCCTTATTTTTTCTTTACTCTTTGCTAAATTAACTATTTGATTGTATAATTTAGTTGCATAAGTATCTTGTATCCTACACATAGAACAAATGAAAGTCAAAGACATTTCAATTGCCTGCCAAAATACATTTTTTACTTTTGGCCTCACACTTCTAAACATAGTCAAAGTTTGAGCAGTGAATGACTGAATTTTAAATTCATTATATATTTTTCATATTAAAATGAGCTCTAAGACTTGTATTTAAGTATGGGGGGTTAGTATTTGGTGGGAGTTAAAATGGTTCTGGTTTTATTTCTTATACTTCAGCATTTCCTGTAAATCTTTATTTCATTGTATTTGTTCAATGCTTCCGTGTACTAATATAAACAATCCGTGAATATGAGCTATACTACATATCTGTTCACTTATCTCAGGGACTGTAGTCTGAGCTGAACCCAAATTTAACCTTGAATTACATATAGTCCCAGAATACTGAATTTGGATGAATACGCTAAAGGGGTTTAATTTTTTCTCCCCATCATATTACACAGAAGTACTTCAGTCATTCAAAACCAGTAATTATCTTTGTTCTTAAATCTCATCTGTTGTCTAAATTCCACATGATTTACCCTTTGCTTACATCATGGTTCACTAAAAAGACTTTTAAAAACATGTCTGAGCATCTGTGGCAAATATGTTGGCCTACTCTTCCAAGTTCATTTAACAAAAGAAAACTGTTCATAAGGAGATGTCATCTTTTTTTCTACATTCATTTCCTGCTTTAATGTCATCATAACCTCTTATAGTAGCTTTCCACAACAAGAATGTTCTGCTCAGCCTACCWAATTCCAGAAGCTTTTTCTGTTAAATTTAGATCACTTTAATGCTTTAATTTTAGTGCCTGCTATTAAATGTATATTGCTTCAGGCAAGTTGTTTGTTAGCAGGGCGTACTATAACATTTGTGTACCGATGGCACCATTTTATATTGCAATATGTTCAAATCTTTGTGAATTCTTGTGGTTTAGATGACACTGAGCCATTTATCAGTTTTATTTCACTAACTGCAAATAACACTGCCCAGTTTTAACTTTGCATGAAACATTTTTCATGTATAAGTGGTCAGTCATTAGGACACAACAGTGTGGAATTCAACTGTATTCTGAACAATGAAGCAACACCAGATTTTTGTGTTCGCCAAAATAAAGCAAGTCATAAATAGGTTCTGGAATCCAGATTTATACTTTTACATTAAAAATGGAAAAATCATTCAAAAATTCTAACTATAAATCATTTTAATTGTTTATATTTGCATTATTTTACATATTTTATTTTCTGTAAATGATCAGCAATTTAGGTAGTAGCTTTTCAGTATTTGTCATCTTCTGTTGTAATGCTTCTTTCTGAACTTCCTTGTTATCTGTAAACTACCAGCTGTCCATGGAAGTACTTTGAAATATAGTCAATGATGTGCGTGTTTTCTTTAAACTATAGTTCACCTTCTTATCAAATTATAAACCTCATGCTCTTTAGAAGCTGATCCCACAGCACGCCTCCTGCTGCTCTTAGCAGCACGGCCCAGTCCGCCCAGTCCAGGCAGTCAGATGTTGGCAGGGAAGTTCTGCCCTGCCCCTTTAATGCAGCATGTTGCATTGCCAGAGCTTTGGCAAAATTCTGGAAGGCAACCGAAGGCTCTCTTCTACCAAGCCTTTATGAACTTACCCCTCCAGGAAACAGCTTTTAATGATGTCTTCAGGTTCCTGTTAAATCAACTTCCCTTTTTTTAGACAGTATAAAACACCCAGAGAAGTAAGACTAAGAAATAAATGAAGAAGTACTGATCCTGTTCACTTTTCCCAAGTGACATGTTTTAGATGACAACAGATCAACACAAGAGTCTCTGGATCACACAGGCAGGTGACTGTAGCTAGAAAGTGAAGCTGAACAAAATATTGGTTTAGAAAATTGGGAGACTTTGATACATAGGGAAAAGACCAGTGGGAGTCAATATGTATTTTGCCTTAATCTCCACTTAATTTCAATTTTCACCCATGAAAAATAAGTCTAGTCCTGTCTATGTTCAAACAAATGGCAAAAAATAAAAAGAATGGTGTTTTACCCAGGAGATGTTTGTCTTTCATACCATGTCTGTCCAAAACCACCTGATTAGTAAAAACTGGAATGTGTCCATGAAACCCAGGCCCAGGCTGAATTTGGTAATGGTTTGTGCTCCTACACAAAGGCTGGTGTTTTACTGAAACTCCAGTGGTGGTATGTAAGGGCTAATTGCCAGACTGGACAAAAGCAGCTGACATGCAGGAAAACATCCACATCTACTGATTATACTACAGGGACTGTAACCTCCAGAGAAAGCGTGCAATAAATATGTGTGCMAGGTAACATCTAAAACTACTACAGGAAGATTTCCTACAGTTCATCCATTTATAGCCCTAGCATGATGTTAAATGTGATCTTGTTCACAGCTAATCCTATTAAATATCATGTTGGCTAGTTAAACCCAATGATTTTGACCAGCTAACATCCTTCCAGATTAGCTTTGTGCTCGCTAAAGGCAAAATCATGTTAAAATTCAAACTGTCTTATGTGACTCCACCAGTGTCCATTAGCTTTTTTAGAAAAGGGTAAGGAGCCTAGTTTTCATTTGGCAGATTCTTGTATATCCAGGTGGACCCTGGAAGCCCAGCAGAGGCAAGGGCTAATGACAAGAAACCCCCTATACAAGGGCCCTGTTCTCCAGCGTTCCTCCCATGCCCGTCTTCCTGGTAGTTTGACTTTAAAGTTCCCACCTATGCAGACCTGAAACATATGAAAGCTAATTAMTACAGCTGTGCAGCTGAAGTAGGAAGAAACTTGATAATGTGACTAATAAGCAGCAAGATAACAGGTTAAAAAAGCAGGATGTCCATAATCAAACACATTTGCATATATCTGTGGCATTAAACAAGAGGGCTGAACATCCTAAGAAATGTCCAAATGTAGTATGTAAAGAGAGATAATGTGACTTAAACACATGATGCTACTGAAGATTGTAGCTTCAGTATGTGCTTAGCATACAAATAAAACAAGTAATGAATTACAAAGATGATCATGATACATTGTATAAGGAAGCGATTACGTGTATGTGAAGGAGATTTGTAGATTTGTGGCTGAATGGTTGGGCCCCCGTGTGTGCTGTTTTGTCAGCAGCACATGGTGTTATGCTTGTTACTTGCCATATTCCCCGAATAAAGAAATCTGGGTGACATTTCTGGTGTCAAGCTGAACTTTATGGTTGGGCAAGGCTAAGGAAGTTGGTTCCCAGAAGAGGTAAGATTTAGGAACAGTTTGGAGGAGCCAGTTGTGGCCAGAAGATGAGCAGATGCATCCTGATATGCCTGCTGTGGGTGGRAGTTCATACAGTATATGAAATGCTAATAGTGAACGGTGGGATGGAGTGGCCAGTTGCCTGCAGAAGAAGCAAATACCAGAAGGAACAGCCAGTAAGTGACCAGGGAAGGATTCCTGGCATGTAAAATAAAATAGTGTGTTCAAATTGTCTTTGGTTTCTATAAATTTAGAGTGTTGCCATGTGTGAAACTATTATTGGCCTAAAGATTTTTCCTAGGCTCCCACCCTCCTCTGTGCTGTATATACTTCTGAAGATCTAGGTACAGTTTGAGGGTCAGAAGACCAAATAACATGTTTTACAACAAAAATTGCCATAAATATTGCTTGACAAGTTTACCAGTCTGACAATCTGTCTGTCCTTCCTCTTGCTCCTTGTGACAGACAATGACTAGGTTTGTACTAGGAGCTCTTTATCAGTATAGGAATATATATGCTTTCTATCAGTATAGTATAATCATTTCCACAAAAGCAGAGCAACCTGTACTGGTAAAAGCACTGTTTTGCTGGTATAAAATGTGTGTATATTAGGAGAATCTGCTGGTGTAGTTGTACTGTGCATAGCAGGCACCTCTTCACAAACCAGATTCACACTGCTATGCCAGTTCCTTTAAACTAATCTTCACACACTAAGAATGGTCCTGTTGACCTTGCTGGAACAACTTGAACC
Source organism: Apteryx rowi (assembly GCF_003343035.1). Classification (NCBI taxonomy): domain Eukaryota; kingdom Metazoa; phylum Chordata; class Aves; order Apterygiformes; family Apterygidae; genus Apteryx; species Apteryx rowi. Next base: position 485,083 of record NW_020450452.1, on the reverse strand, counting down.
CCCCAACATGTGACCTAAGTGTGCTAAAATAGGAGAACTCTGATTTGAAGTCAGTGTGAGTTTTACCACTGAACTCAGTAAGGCAAGGACTTCACCTCAACTGTTYGGAGGCTCAAAGCCTTGTTTTCACTGATGGGGAAATGTCATTATGCATTCTTCTATGAAACAATTAAAGAGATATGAATCAAACCTATTTTCCATTACTACTTTAAAGTAATTTCCCCAGTGACTATTACAGCTTTTTCTGTGGTTACTGTTACTAATATTGATGTGGTTATTGTCACAGGAAGGAAATGGAAGGATTATGCGTGAAGCAACACAAACAGTAGCCTATTGGGGGGATTGATATGGATGAATTGATAGTATCCTGCTACATACTATATCTGTTTTGATATCCACAATGTACGATGTATAACAAAGCCAGAAGATGCTCAAAATAGCTGGGCAGAGTTGAAAGATCGTTTCAGATCATTAAGATTGCCTTAAATGTGTGTTGTCAGGGTGGACTGAAGATTCTGCTTTTGTGACTCTATATACTTTGTTTTCACGTTGCTTTGAGTTCACCTTTTATCTCATTTTCTCTAAATGTTGTTAACCATCATATTTTAGGTTTTATATGTCTCTTTGGGTCATGTATATGCTCCTTTTGGTCAGAGCTTTCTCTTTATTATATGTGTCTGAAGCACTTAGCATAGTGAGTCCTGTAAGACATTTCTCATGACTTTTCCTGACTGGAAAAACCCATTAGTTCCTAGGTACCACTGCAACATATAAGAAAGTCTTAAATTCATCAATATGTAGGTTATAAATTACTATTTTGAAAAATATTTTAATAACGAAACTCTAAAGCAGGGACAGTTTTGGTACTAATGGTCTTAGTGGCCACACATAGATCCATCAGACTTGCCTCTGCTGCTAGTGCCAAGGTTCAGAGTCAGCCTCCTTGTCAGAGTGCTGCTCTCGCCTCTGCCTCTGCTTCCAGGCTTGACAACAGACCTGGAAAGTACCTGAGGGGCAAGGTGTATGCTCCTTCACCGGACTTGGAAAGCTTTTGCAGCACAGGTCAATGGAAATAGAAGACCAAACAATTTAAAGGGTGGGGTAGAGAAATAAGATTGCAATGCAATCAAGATTGTGATAGCCACCCAAAAAAATACCATTGCTGTAGAGTACTTAGAAATTTAATAGAATTGGGGTTGACTACTCAGAATTGGCCAGAAAGTAAATGAGACTGTAGAACTTTCTGGGTTTTTCTCAAGTTTTTTTAGATGAAATGCTTGTGCGCTTTTCTACTCTCTAATTTGCTCAGCTGTTAATTCTTGTTTTCCAATAATTTTATCAAATGATAAAAATTGATTGAGAGCATATACACGTTTAAAATACATTTAAAACCTGTGCAGGAGTCAGAAAACTATTGTAAAATCAGTCCATAATTTAAGTTCCCACAATAATTTAAATCTCATAAAGGAAACTGCCAATAAAAGAAAATACAGAATCAAATGCAAGATATAAAAATGCCAGTATCCTAATGGTATTTAAACATAATTTAGTATATTTAATTTTTCRTATAATTCATTGCAAAATAATTTGACCTGCAATGGAAATGAGATTTCAAAATTGCAACAAGCTAATTTAGACATTTAGTTAAGAGCCCTGCCGAGGGCTGCAAAATCCATTATGTTTCTTCCAAAAAGGCACAAATAGAATAACTGCAAGTGGTTGAAACATATTTTCACTACATTTATAAGTTTAAGCTATTTTTAATGAAACTACTGTTTCATTTTTTTTTTTTAAAAAAAGGTGATTATAGTCGCTTTTCCTCTTACTCGCTTCCAATCCATTTAGTGCAGTGATGTAATTCTGTTGCATTTGTTAGCTCTGGTTACATATTTCTGAATGGCCCTGCTTAGTCTTGCCCAAACGAGCATGCCCTCCGCGGCTCTGCTCTGCTCGCAAGCACAGGCAGCAGGAGGCTCCGCCGCAGCCGCGCTGCGCTCCCGCCAGCCGGCCGCGCACT
>NW_020450452.1:409173-481804 GCF_003343035.1 Apteryx rowi | reverse complement strand
GCGAGCCCCCTCCTTTCTGTTTGGTTTTTGCTTCTTAGAAATTGGAAGAGATGCCTGTTTGTAGAAGGACAGGGGAACCTTTTCACTGTTATGCTGTATTCCCTAATAAATACCCTTACTTCTTTCTCCAGCACGTGAATGAAGGTTTAACTGATGCTTCTGTATTCGGTTTGGTGGCCTGCTTGCATGTGTTTCTCCTTGTTAAGATTCAGATTTATGTACTTGTCTAATGTTAATTCAGATCTCGGAGGAAAAACTGATTGTTCTGGTTCTTTTTCCCATAGGCAATTTGGATTACAAAGAGAGTTCTGGACATTTGGAGCCTTTTGCTTCAGCTAATGGGAGAAAGGTGAAAATTGACCTGCAGCAGTTGCTTCATTTGAAAGGGGAGAAGTATCAGACACTGACCTGGAATTGTTTGTCCAAGTACTTCCTCCTGAAAACGCTTCTGAAACAATCAGTAGACATCTAGGAAGTGAATTGAAAATTTGAAGACTTGAGCTTTCTCAAGAAAAGAAGTGCAGAACAACTTGCCCTTGGACACTTTTGTCCACATGACATGGATACGTGGCTAAATTTATCAAGTTCTGAATACTTCTGCTGTCAAAATAAAGTGCTTTTTTGCTTTTAGTTACTTTTCTTTTCCAAGCCAAGTTCTGTTTGAGTCATAGGCATAACTAGTTTTGTTAACTGGCTCCAGGTCAAAAGCAGCCTGAGTCACTGGAGAGACATTGTTGAAAAGTTTCATGGCAGATATTTTTACTTTTATTTTATTTTTTAGTTTTTCTGACATAACTTTTTTTTGTTTTGCAATGAAACCTATTTTCTAAATGAAGAGTCTAATAGAAAATTGTTTATCACTTTTTCTTTTATATTTTATTTAATATTTTTGTTGAAAAATGTTGTTGCCAATAAGCAATATGGTGGTATTCAGATAGCTGTTGTTTACAGATGCCTCTATTATCTGAAGCTAGGAAATGTTCCTCAGTTCAGATGTGAAATTTGGATTTTCAGCTTTACTGTTTGTGGCATAAAAAGTGTATTTATTTCACCTGGAGCTGATGCTTGTTATAGTGATATGTACATGGAATAAAGAAGAGAAAAAGCTGTGAGAGGAAAAAAAGAAAAGTCAGAGACTTGGCAAATTTTGGAAATAGCTTTGTGGAATCTGTAAGCAGGAAGAATGGGTAGCTGATTCTGTGAGGTGAAATCTATGTCAAACAGCTACAAATGTAGTATCAGCAAGAACTTGGGATATTATCTCAAAGAAGACAAACTGGAAAAGTATAAATCACAGAGAACTAACACCTTGTGCAGTCCTCTTGGGTTAGGTAAGTATTGTAGTGTTCATTAGTCAATTTATACTTGCGTAAATGTTTTGTCAGTAGAATAGTGAAAAAGAAGATGCTGGATTTTTTTGAGAACTTTAAGCTAGCAGAATCTAATTTTCATTTGCAGTGTTTAATAATTAATTGAATAAATATCTTTAAGAAATGTAAGCATATATGTATTACAGAAAAGGGCAGTGCATAAGTAGGAGTGTAATTTTGAGGGGCAGGGAGGAAATTAAATACATATTTCTAGACTGAATCTCTAGGTCACTTATTTTCTCTGTGTTGATATTGTAATCTCAGGAATGATCTGTTGCGCTCCTTGTTCAAGTCTGTTGAATGGCGTTTCAGCCTTTGCATTTGCATTAGACATTTTTCAACATGAAGGTCTCATAATGTAGCATGACTTTTTTTTTTCTCCTCCCACACTTATGGAGGCTAAATACTCATTACCAAAAACTTGTTTACTGCATATGCAAACATTTTTTTTTTAATAGTTTGATGTTTTCAGGTTGTATTTAGGGTAATTTCCTATTCTGTGATGGAAATAAATATGAATCTAGTTGTAAATTATAGCATAATCAAAAACACAAAAAACTGGAAGGGTTCAGGTACCGGCAGGCTGGTTAACTAACCAATGTTGTTGTTAGAAGTATTGCTGTTTGCTCCCCAACTTTCCTCCCAAGTGGGGGAACATTTCTGAAGATGGATATAGTTTAAATACTGAAATAAATGTATTTACAATAATTTCTCTGCAGGTTTGCTTTCAGCTGAATTGCTACTTCCTCAAAGAAAATTAAGATGGACAGAACAACTTAATTCAAAAGTCAGTGGTAATTTTATTAAATTCTTCACCCCTCCCCCATTATTCATAAAGCTTTAAATAACTAAAGCATTATTGGGTAGACTGTAGGCTGAGTGTCTGGTAAAAGTGACACATATACCTTAGTAGCCACCTTTTCTTAGTTTTTCAGAGCTTCTGCAGTACTAAAGTACCAGTAATACTGAGCAATAAAAACAGTTGAATCTCTCTAAGGACACTGCAGAGATGTTTGGGAAGGCATCTTGTACTGAAGCCTAGTAGAAAAGTGACTTTAAGCATAAGAAACGGAGTCAAAGGATTACTGTGGTGGGTTTTTTTCCCTGTAACTTATTTTGACCACAAGTAAAAGACTCACATTTAAATCACTATTTTAAATAAATTTTTAGGATCACTGAAGTAATTATGTTGTGAATTGTCTTGTCAGTATCTAAAGGTTGATCTAGCTTCAGTATTTTGGTTTCTTTGAATGGCCTTGCTGTTTTGTTATTTTAACTTCTGTTTTAATTTTGCTGTTTTGAAAACATGAAGACTGCGGAACATAAATAGGAGTCTTTCTGTAGTCTCTTGGCTGTGGCTTGGGGCTCTCCTTGAGTCTCTTACTGTGGCTGGGAATTGACTGCTTAGACTGGATGAATTGAGCCACCTAAAGAGGAAGTAAACCTAAAGAGAAATATTATCTTCCTCCTCCTTTTAGTTGGAGTAGCTTGTGTTTTGCTTCAAACCATTTGGTAAATGGAAAGAATACAAGCGTAAGTGACCGTCTCATTAAGCTTTGTCTATTGCTTGCCCATCACATAGTAATACAAGTGCCTCAGCTCCTAGAAAAAGTGATACTTTTTCTAAGCTATTAACTTTGAGTAGTATGAGAAACTTACACCCCTTGACAAGGGATTGTCACTGAAATCAGGGAGCTGCATCCCCCTCTGTAGAACACTTACTGTTTAGAGTGACTTCTTTCTCTGGACTCTGTTTTTCTTGTTGATTTGTTGAAAAGTTTGCCTTTTAGTCTTGTTAAATTAACTCTTTCATTATACATTTCTGGCTGCTAGTAGGACAGCTTTTTTTTTCTTCCTCTTTTCATTGTGTTTTTACTTCATAATTGCAGTTCTTATTTGTCTACATATGCATTTGAGAGTCAGGTGTGCTTTACTGCTGTGTTTGTGTACCCTGAGCAAAATTCATAGTTTTGGGTGAGGCCCATTGAGGAGAAAATGCCTAGCATGCTGGTCCATTTTAATACCTTCTTTAGGTTTTTGCTTGTACAGTGCTGACAGTCTGCTAAGTGGTTTGCAGGCAAGTATGAAGATAAGGTCCTTGCCCCAGAGAGCTTATACTTTAAGCCTTGTTGTAAACATAGCTTTTGTACTGGAATAATGTCAGCAGCTTGGCTCTTTTACTGATACAGTTATTCTGGTAAAATCCTAAAATGGGTACATTTGTATTGTAAAGGTGTCTTAAACGGTGTAGGTTTCTCTACTGTAGGAATGAACTGTGCTGTTGGAAGCTTTTAAGTGTAAGCAGAGTTTAAACTTGCAACAAAGCTGAAGTGTAATTAAATCTATAAAGTGATGTAGGGAAACTGTGCAGATAATTAGATTTGCTAGTACTTTACAAGCTAATATACTTTGTTATTTTTTTCCATTGTTGTGAGTTTCCTCTGCTGAAATTGTGTGGATAAGATAGTTTGAGAATGTTGGTCCATGGAGGACTTCTGGAGTACTTACTCTTAGTACTAAAAAGAAAAGAAAAAAGAGCAAGTTCCCCTCTGTAGTGAGAATTATTTGCAGACCTTGTTTAAAAACAAACTTGAATGAGACTTAGCATGCTTTTTACTTTTTGTTACTGTGTGTTTTTGTGCAATAGTATTACACAGTAAGTGATAAGCTGTACACAGAGGGGAGAAATCTGGTGCCATCAACTCTTCTATAGTCATTTTCTACTTTGGGTAAACATACTCTGGGAAACAGTTGAAACTGTCCTTCTGCATTATACTCTTGGTATATGTCAAAACTACCACCTTTTTCAACAGCTTTTTCTTAAGATTCCTTGTGAAGACTGCAAAGTGCAGAAACATTCCTGGTGATTTTGTTACATAATGTATGTTGAACTAAGTGGCAATTTTATTGCACTAATGCTTCAGCTTTTGGACTTTGACCCTTGCAGAGGAAAAAAAGATAAGTATATATGCATCTTCCTACTATGTGGTACTGCAAGTGTAGAATTTCAAGCAGAAGGAACCCAGTTGTATTTTCCCTTTAAATATGAAATTATTCTGTGTTATGAAGTAGTTTTTTTTTATTCTTAGATTCTGCTACAGCGGAAGAAGCTTTTTGGAATAAAAGTAATGAACAAGTCTTTCTAAGCTTTCTTGTTAATTTTGTTCCTCAAATATCTGTTTAAAAGGTGTTTTGATTTCTGTGACAGTAATATATTTGATTCAGAGAAGTGTCCTAATCCGTGTGGCTCATAAACCGTATTTAAACCATATCTATATATGAAAGTATGATAAAGAGCAGGGACATGTCTGGGATTTTCAGAACATGAATGTCTTACAAAGTATGCTGACCTTCTAGATCCTTATACAGGACAAAGGTAGTGCTCTTCAGTTGAGTCATCCTCTCATCAGGTACTTGAGCACTAGGTAGAAACGCAGATTTTTTTGTTTTTTTTTTCTTCTTTTCGCTGTGAAATTAGGTTTGAGGGCTGTGTCTATACTAGAGAAGGTGTTGGTTTTGATGATTGAAAGATTGACTAATGTAGTTTGACTCCATATACTCATTTCTCAGTATGGCATATGACTTTAGAAGGTGTTCAGATAGTTCTGACAGAGTACATCCTCCCACCCCTGGTGGTCTGCAGGTAACCTTAGTTTTCATACTTTTTTTTAGATGAGACAAGAGGTAAGAAAAAAAGAATGGATATTTTTCTTTATTCTTCCTCATTGTCCAGTGCCAAAATTCGTGTCAAAACAGTTCTGTGATGGATGGTGGGAACAGTGAAACTAAAACTGCAGATTTTAGTTGGTCTACAGTATCACAATTGAGAGGGAGGGGGCTTCAATTGGACTGTTAGAAACTTATTTTTAATATCTGTTGAACCTGTGGGAGAGAAAATGTTTAAAGGTTCAACTCCCTTTTACTTAGAGACGAGAATTGTTGACAATGCRTTTCTGAGAACCAAAGAACTTGAGAGAATTATCATATCCACACTTCACCTTATTTGTAAATTTGCTGATGTCTGTAAGCCCTCTTGTACATTGTAATGGGGGGGGCACCCATACATTGCTTTCAAAGCATTAAAGGTTAACTGTAAAGATTTAAGTTTATTCTGTTGTTAGGGGTGTGGCTGTGCATTTACAGGGAGAAAAGATGAGGGAAATAATCTTCAGTTCAAATAGTCATGCTTTTGCAGAAATTTTTGATTAATAGAAACAATGTTTTGAGTTTGAAAAACTCTGTAAAATTTGTGTTTGGACAGCAAAATAACTTGAAATTAGCTTGTTTGCTTTGTTCAAACTAAATGAATGACAGAACAAGCAAGGTCTCTAATAAGCCATGTCTTCAAAGAGGGAATAAAAATTGCAATGTACAAGGTCTTAGACCAGAAGTATTGTTTAAAACAAACTTTTCTTTAAATTAGTGCTGCTCTTGACTAGCGATAATGGGGAAGGGCGCATCACAAAAGAAATTTGATGTTTAAGAGAAAATGTTTTGCAACAGAAGAAAAAACTTTTGTGGAAGTAGATTATTTTAATTCACTTAATTAAAAAAAAATTACGAACATTTCAGTTCACAAAGAGGAGAAGCTGTGTCGTCTGATGGTGGGGACTTAAGCATATATCTTTGCCTAGTTAAAAGCAAAATTTTGTAGATGTCATACTGGCTAATGCTAGATCAGGTGAAGCAAGTTTTTGAAGCTGGCCCGAGATGGGAGAACTGTAGGGTCTGCAGCTTGGTTGTTCAAGAGTTGCTCTGTTTTAGTGAGAATTTTGCCTGATGATGATATTTTTCCAGAAAACTTCTGACCTTGACAGATAGCTTTCTCTTTAGTTGTTGTGAAATGCAGTAGTCAGTTTGACATATCTTTGATAGTGAATATTCTCTTCCAGTTCCCTTCTAGAAAATTCCTTCCCTTCTTGTAGATGGTAAATGTCATATGGACTTGGTTAGTGGGCCCCTCTGAATTTCACATATGCTTGGTTTATCTTCCTGACTGAAGAATTTGAAATACTTGCTGTAGCTCATAACCAAGGAAGCAGAACAGCAGCAAGAGCAAGGACAAACCTGAGCCACTGAATAATGTATAACTTTGTATTCTTCATCTAGTGCATCATAATAATGCTGTAGTGTATTGTAGAGTGTAATGCAAGATGCTGATGGCTTACAACCTTCTTCTGCCCCACTTACAAATATTATGCTAAAAACTAGATGACAGGTGAGGGTGGATTATCAAATGAGCTTGCAGCTGAGGGGTGGAGTTAAGGTTCCCATACATGGTCTCTGGTATGCCATACTTATGGTAATAGTAGTCTGTGAGGCAGTGGGTGAAAGATCATAGTGTATGCATACATGGTAATTCTAGATTTTCTGGAGACTGTGTATGTATGTGCAGATATCCATGTGCTTTCAACGTCTTTATGCTGCTCCTGAATTTCTCTATGCAAATCAATACACTGAAGTTTTTAAGTGGTCTTTAGGGAGCATTGAGAAATTTGAATTCATGTATTCCTTCAGGATCAAGCTTTGGGAATTCATGGCTTGAAGCTTCTCTAATTTTTTTTGTGTTAATAAGCTTACTGCTCCACTTAAATAGGTAAGAATACCTGAAGCTTGTGAGTTTATAATTGCCTTTTATCTTAATTTTCTTCTAACAATCTCTGAAATAATTGTGTTAAAGAAACTTTCTCCTGTAAAATTTTTCGGGATATTCAGAGTGCGTGAAAAGTATCCCAGTTGAAAACACAGAACTACTTTTCCTCGTCTCTAGCTTCTAGTGGGCTTGTTTCAGCTGCCAGGGTTTTGTACTTTTTAGTATTACTTTAAAAATTATTTTTCCTATAAAATTTTAGTCAGCTCCATTTAAATGGAATTAATTTAGTAAGGTAAATTTCTGAGATGGTTAAAAGCATATGATCTTTTAATAAATTATAGTTTTAGATTCTTGGTGTTTTGGCTATTATTGTATTGACCAGCTTTTCCCTTACTTCAGTGATGCCACCAATTTTAATCGTATCTCCCTTCTAGTGACATCGTGAAAAAGCAAAACTTCTTTTTTATTCTGATAGTTCAGACAAATGATGCTATCATGGACTCGGTGTATTTCACCAACTGTAACAAAACCTGTCTTAATTATTGAATAAAACTTTCTGAGCTAGGGCAATATTTTTATTTTGTATGTACCTCCCTCATGATAAGAACAGAGGTTGGATCTTTTGAGAATAGCACTGGGACTGTCCTTCCTCTGCCAGCTAAATACTGGTTAGACAAGTTAAACAACATGCCCTTAAAATTGCGGGGGGATGGTCTCTGATCTCATGTCCTTGTCATCTTAAATGTTCTGATATGCTTTCTTCTGTTTTAGAGTATGTGCATTTTCTTTTATCATTATTTTTAAGTAACTGTCAGAAAAGTGTTTATAGAGATGTTTCTTCAAGTTCTTATGATAGCAAAAGACAGCATTGCTTAGGGAGTAGTCTGCCTAGAAGTTCTATGCTCTTTGAAGGAATTACCAGAAAGGCAGTTGCCTTTAAGTCCTTTGCAACTGTGGGTTTGTGGGGGGTTGTTTGTTTGTTTGGTTGGTTTTTGTGTGTTTTTTAAGTCTGGCACAAATGTTCCAAGAGATGGAATCTAGAGAGCTATTTTGGGGCTCACAGTCAGATTTGACAAGTTACATGAAGGGAAGAATCTACCTCTTTTCAAGTGGTTCAGAACACTCTTGGGCTATGTTTTATATGTATTTTATATTTTATATATTAAATGCAATTACAGCAGTGTAGTTGTTCATGCTATATTTATGTGATGGGAAAGGCATAAGCATATGAACTCCTAATTATTGTATAGTGTTGAGTATTATGTAGGATATATACATATAATATTATACATCTGATTGTAACTGCCTGTATGGTAGATATGCTATCTGATCTTTAGGAGGTTCAATGTTTAGAACTGAAGCACGTAATTTCTAAGGTACCAGAGCAAGAGGTGAACTAATAAAGAAAATTTTATGATTAAGTTACAGGATAAAACTTCTTGATATTCTAAGTAAATACAAGTTAGTCTTTCAGAATATTTATAAGTGTTATGTCTTAATTTTTCAAAAGATACTTTCCAGTTTTAGAACTAGTAAGCAATTAAACATGCTTTCCTATTTACAGTTTTGTGAATGTGAAAACAGTCAGGGAGACACTATCTTTGTTAATGCCATTGACAGAACTATCAAAACTATTGATACAATAGTAGACAATATGCTCGCAAAAGGATGTTGTAAGGTAGCAATGTTTCTTTACAAGGAGAGGCTTAAGGTTCGTAACCCTGCCTTTGATAAGCTGAAGAGTTGCGTTTTCACTTGAGACATCCCCACTGTAATCCTTAATAGATGTAGACCTTGGAAAATAAGGGTAGCATTACATGTTTTAAAGCTTGATTCTAATGAGTCACAAAATTGTGGTCATGTTTATAGTTAAATATAAAAAGAAAATGCATTTAGTATTGCATTTTTTAGAGCTACTTAAACCATTAAAAATCAAAAATGAAAATTTCAACAAATCACAACAGTTCACTGTCAATACAGATTACATTATATGCCACAGTTGTTTCAGCATTCTGTTATTTAATAATTAGGTACGCTTTTTCTTATTTGGCCTGTTTATAGAAAACAAAACAGAACTAAAATTCAGAACGTTTGGGCTACAACTACTTCATCCGTTCTCTGTCCCTGCAGTAGCCTGGAATATCATTTCTCTTGCCATCCTCACTCCTCCTTGTCTGTGGGCTTTCCCATCTGCAGCTTGCTGATACTCTCTCCMTGTAGGCAGCCAGTGCAGATTCCGTTGAGAGGGATTTTTGAGAGTCACTTTTCCAACTCCTGATGAGTGTTATGCAGCTCCGGAGATGCTGTTTGTCTGTTCCTGGTCTTGTGTAAGTGTACAAATTCAGAGAGAAGATTTTTGTTGCTAAAAAGATCTAATGAATAGAAGTGAAGCTAGAAAACTCTGGAAAAAGGAACATGTTTATAATAGGATAACAGTGATCAGTTAAATTTATCTTTGTGTGACCAGTTCATTCAAGGTGTCCATAACCTTTGTTTTCTTGTCAATACCAGGTTGGAGATCTTTGTAAAGGAAGATACTACTGTTCAACTATGTTGGCAGGTGCAGTGCAGGAGACATTATATGCATTTCTAGTGTATGAAGCAAGTCCGGTTAGATCATAATGGTTCCAATATCTGATTCTGTTTTTGTTTGTTTGTTTTTTGTTTGCTTTAAAGCAAATGTTTTCTAATTATTTCCAGCTTTTTATAGATGTCTGGTATGGGGGGGAGGTTGGGGGAAGGCAGACGTTTCTACATAACTCTTTGCCTTATCCTTTTGCTCCATGGCTTTTGCCAGTATAACTGCTTCTTGGTTTATCACTGTAGCTAAGTGAGTTAATAAATGCACCTGATTCTGTCTGTAGTGACTCTTCAGTTACCCTGTCTGTAAATGAGTCTGGTATGTGTCTGCATTGTATTCCGATTTTTAATGTGCTACGCAGAGATATGAGCGGGACTAACAGATGTTTGCTTGGATTCTACACTATGCTTTGCCAGTAATGCTCTTACGCTTCACTAGTGGTTAGAAAAATGCTACCCTGTATTCCTGGTCTGCCTATTTAGGGAAATCTTTCAGGAGTGAAGGAAGGTGTAATCTGTAACTGGACATATTTATGTCCCTAATTTAGGACAAATATTCTTTTTTTCTGGTGAACATGAGGGGAAAAAAGTTCTATTTTTGCCACAAGAAACTGCACATTTTACTAAAATGTGGGTACGTGTGTTTGTTAAACCTAAGATGTATTGCATAACACTTTCAGGTTTCTCCTTTATCTGTGTATTTCATGCCCGTTTTGTGTGTTAACCTCATGGAGGCTCTTAGCTTCCAAACAAGCTTTGTAAGTAAAACAAGTCATTTCAGCTGTTGCATAATTTTCTCAGTATTAGTGGATTAAAGTTTGCATCTGATGTCAAAATTGTAATATAAGATGAAGCCTAAAGAAGCAATTTGTTGTAATTCATCTGCAAGTCCATCAGTACAGTCTGTTTTTTGCTTTTTGTACCATGCTGAATTCTATCTGCTCTATTGCAGAAAAAAATTAAGAATTCAATTTATGTATTGGTTGCAGTGTGTGTTCTTCACACTTAAAATGTTTGATTTTTAAACACTATGTTGGCTTAAAGAAGCGTAATTCAGTGGGGAGAGAGGGAGGAAAAAAGGTCATGAACTTTATTTTTGTGTAGCTACGCTGTGAGATGTGGAAAGGTGGATTCATTATTACAGTATTATCTTTGTGTACATGCATTGTGTTATAAGTTAAACTGTTTAATTACAATTATTAGTTTCTGACTTTGAAACATAATAACAGTTGGCAAAGATTCAAACATTTGTGCTAGTGTTCAAGAATCTTGTTCTTCAGATATTTAAAACTACTACATTTCTAGCCGCAGTCTGTTGTGACCGTTATCGTCTTGTGATTCTTATGATGTTTTAGATTAACAGACATCTCATTTTTCAGTGGAATTTACCCCTTAACAGATATTCATAACCACTGTTTAAATACCTCTTAGGCCCTCTTTTGGTGATATGAAGGAAGCCAAGTTCTTTTTGTAGTCTTTTCTTGTCCCTGATCACTAAAATAGTTCCTTGTTGTATTCAGTGAAGTTCTGAATTTCAGAATTGTTACTTTAAATGGGATCATGTTCTGTGGTGGTACTTTCACATACACACAAAAAAATAGCGTATGGAAAATTGACTATGCTGTTTCAGATTTGATTTCTTCTTTTAATAGGGTAGCACAAGCTAGTGATAGGAGTTGTTTCTTTAGGTCAGTCTTCTTTATTGTGAGTTGGCTCTAGATGTTTTTTCTTAGCTTTTCCACAGAAGTCTTGATTTCTGATTCATATAATTGCTCTCTGCTACATTTTTCTCAAGTGTCACCTTTATTTTAAGGAAAGGTGATACATTGCATTTTCCCAAATACTTTTCAGATGAGGCAACTAAGTGAAAAATGAGTGCTTCCAGCTACTTTAACTGGTGAAAAACACTTTGTTACAAAAGAACCCTACCAATCAAACCATAAAAAAAAAATCTTTTTGGATGTTGGCTCAGCATACTTGGTGCAATGTTTTTCTTATTTCAGTTGCTGCTGTGGCTCAAAGTTGTGTTACTGAGTTATCTTTATAACAAATCTTTTCACTGTACATCTTTTGGAACCTGCTGTTCATTATTGTTTGACATTTGTTGCCTTATTGTTGAAGATCCTCACAAAATTAGTGAGTTTAATTTTGTATAGTTAAATATTGGGCTATTGGAGCAATTATTGCATGCTGCCTAAAACAGTGTTTTACAGGCTTCTCTCAAATGCCCCACAATAAGCAAAATTGAAGAACATTTTGCCATCCATGTACACAGCAAAGCATAAAATTTAGATGAATCTATGGACTGTCTATAGAAGACATCCTTTCTAAAGTCACTGTGAAACTCTTGAATCAAGCATTGAGATTATTCCTGAGATTAATTGAATATTTTGAACAGTCTGATTAGAGAGACTTGAATGCATTTGAATGTTAATTGTATGAGGGTAGCAGTATTTCAGTACCTTTTTTTTCTTGCCTTTTTAAAATTGTGCAACTCTGCTGCTTCAATAATAGACTGAACCAAGTTAGCATTTATGACTTTTTAATTAGAGAATAGCAGCTATATTTTGAGGTTGTGCTACTAGAATTAAACTAAATGATGAATTTTGAGCCTAATCTTTTGTTATCAAAAGAGATTCTGAAAGCAGTGGAGGCATTGTGTTAGGATCTGTGGAATTTACCTGAAGAAGATTAATTCTTATAGCAGTTTTAATGTGAGGAATACAACAGCTGTTCTGTCAGTATTAATGAAGTAGCCGATCTGCTGTATGGTATATATGTAAGAGAAGACTTGCTAGCAGACACCTGAGTTCTTCATAGTCTGTCAGTACAATTAAAGCAGATTCTTGTAAATGCTCGTATGGGTGCTATTAACCCTCATTCTATTCAAATAGTTAAGGTGAATTTTTAGTTAAAAGTGACAGTCTTGTTGCATGTTTCTGAAAGGCAGAAGTGTTCTACTAAAATAAGATTGCTTTAGTATCAACTAGTAGCGGGGAAACCAGCTGTCAAAGATCAGTATTACTTATCTGCCATAGCAGCTCCTCAGCCTTTGTAAAGGCAGCTCTTGTTTGATGTCAAGCTGGAAGCATGTATCTGAATTTCTGCAAAGGTCTGCTTGTATTCAATTTTGTCATTAATAACTTTAATATTGAAATGCTATGAAAGTGGTAGATAGTACTAATCTGGGTAGAGGTTGCAAGTGCTTTGGAGGATGCAGTATACAAAAATGTCCCAGACTGTTGGAGATAGCTTGAAGTAATAGAGCTCAATAGCAGCAAAAAAGATTTAGGTCAGATCTTGTAGCAGAGGGAACTTTTCTGATGGTGGAAGAGAAGTTCGGTACTGGGACACATTGCAGAAGAAAGTGATGTAGTCTGTGTCATTGGTTTAACTTAAACTGAAAAGCAACCAAAAATCAAACTGATGTTTGGCAACCAGGCTGACTGAATTGTTTAAGACAAATATAGCCTGAGGCAGTAGAGTAGCCTTGCTGACTTTCCATTCTTGCTTTTTGTGATCTGTTCTCAGTTTTCCTTCTCAGGAAGATATGGTTGGTAGAGTATCCTAGAGCTAGCTAATACTTGCTAGGTTATTAAAACAGAGCTCATGCTTGTAATGAAAATCTCTTTATTTTAATATACACTCTAGGGCAGACTTGTTGGCAACCTCGGAAGGGTAGCATCTGTATGATGATGTGTGGTGATCTGTATGTATTATGTCTGGTAAAACTTGGGATTGATAAACTAAAGTATTTGTTAGTATTGTTTGGTTTTACGTCAAGGTTTCTCTCTGTCACTTCACTTTTGTGCTTTGGAGGAAAGGAATTAAATCATCTAACTCAGTGACTTTATCAAAAAAACATTTTAGAGGTTTTAACTGAAGAACTGAAAATGTGGAGATTTGAATCATAGTTTGAGGATAAACATCTAAGTCTGCATTAAAGGATTTAAGCCTGCATTTAAGCTTCAGACAAAGGTTGGTAAAAGTTTTCCAGTCCTGGGATACTTGGTGGTCACAGAGTCTCACCTCAACTTTTAATTAATGTGAAAAAGATTAAAGCTAGGAATATTAATGAGTTAAGAATAAGCTTTTCTCATGACAGTTGGATAGATAGTAGTATTGGAAAACTTGGCTAGTTTTCTATAAACGGTAAGATTAATATATTAAGAAATCACATTGTTAGTGCCTCTGTTGTCCCACTCCTAATAGTTGATTCACCAATAACTTGATAATGTTTTTTGGATTCTTATGTTCTCAGTACATTTATGCTGAGTCTCTCCATTTGTTTTTTAGACTGTAAGTGCCTTGGTCTGAAGATCTTTTTTTTTTGTGTGTGTGTGTGTGTGTGCCAATATTCCAGTACTGATATCTGTCTTATCCTTTCTAAAGATTTAGTGATTCTCCAACTTGGAAATGAGAGCTGCATATGAAGGAAGGGGAGTTATGCAGAGGTGGAATACATGTTTATTTGGTGCCCCAAAGCAAATGCACTTGGATATTAAATATGTTTTCACTAGCTGAGTTTCTAACTGTGTGTATATCACACTTAAAATACTTCTGCATCATTGACAATTTTGCACTGCCTAACTACAGACCATGGTTCAGATGTCCTTGTAATTTAGGTAGTTTCATCCATTTCTTCCCTTTCTGTGCTATAGTTCAGCTTCAAATTATATAGTTAACATTATCTTGTATTCTCTTGCTTACTGAGTGATGTTTTCCCATCTATGAGGAGAACATGGGGTAGAAAAAGTACTCTTGGGTCTTAATATCTTAAGCCATTCTCTTGCCCATTCTTCTAATGGTCTTCTCTCATGATCAAAAGCTGGCAGGATTTCTTGCTGGCAAGGACCTGACCTGAAGTGGTCAGTTATCTTCTGTAAGCCACAAAATGCATTGCATCTCAATGCTTGTGCAATAATATTAGTAATTTAACTGTTAACTTAGTAAACTAAGCAAATTAAACAAGATACTGTATTTTGGTTTATTTTTCATAGTTTTTACTGGGAGACTCTTGTTTTCCGTGTTATCTTCAAAGTCTCTGCCTTTTTTCTCTTTGCAAAAGCTTAAACATAGTATAATTTTGCATACCACGTGTAGTAAATTAACTGATTTAATGTGTCTAAATGTGTTTTTTTGTGGCTGCAGATTAGTTTGAGTTAGAAGTATGGGTGCAAGTGTTTGAGCAGATATTATTTGCTTTTTGGGATGTCATTTATTACCTTTGAGTTTTTACTAGTAATGAAGAAGATAGTTAATCTACAGAAGCTTTTTATTTTGTTAGAAAATACTGTTTATTTGGAGGGGAGGGAAGATGGCTTTTCCAGAAGAAAAAATGTTCTGAAACTAGAGGGTTTTACTGGATTTTTGGAAGTGTTTCTGGAATTGTATGCCCTGTTTCCATTGAGTCTAGAGAAAATTCGGGAGTTTTGGTGGCCCTGAGCATCCAGTCTTTTCATGAGGAACCTTAGTATGGCCTCCGAGATGAACTTTCAGAAACTAACTTGAAAAATTAGCTTCTGCTAGTAAGCGAATGAAATAGCTTCTCTAATTCATTCCAGACAGGACCAGAAAATGTTTCACAAGCTAATTTTGCCACAGCTTTCTGATCTGACCTCACACTAGATGCTTCATTTTTTTAAATTTCCTTTTATAAATGAGGTGAATGGTATGGTTCTATTTTCAATACCTGTAAAATATTTAATCACTGTGATACTTTGGTATTAAAAGAGCAAGTGTGCTGCCATAGTGACAGATGAGGTTATGTTAGTTTCAAAAACAGATTTGTCTGACAAAATAGTACTAGAAAACAGAAGGGAAATAATGATTGAAACATCATGAGTATAATAATCTTGTAAGATAAACATCTGAAATGTACTAATTTCTTGTTTTTTTTTTTTTTTTCCAATTACAGGGACTTGCCATGAGGTGCTGAAGCCTTGTTTCACTGATTTGGAGAGACTGGACCTAAATGGCGCAGCATGACTTTGCTCCAGCCTGGCTTAATTTTCCTACTCCGCCATCATCAACAAAGGTATGTTCTTTGCTGTCCTTTTGAATAGATAGTCTTATTATTAAAGAAGTTTAAATGCTATAACCTCAATCATAGTAAAAATATAAAGCTCTGTATGAATACATGAAGAGTGATAACAGATGACATCTGGTAAATCTTGCTGTGATTTTTAAATAGTTGGACCTTGGTTGTCAAGTTTGTATCTCTCTTTTTGTCCATGCTGCTGAGTTCATGAAAAGAAATACATGCTTAGACACATTGTCAGATCTGTTGTCAAATTGAGTTTACTTTTATCAGTAGTTTAAGCTGAATTGCTGTATTTTTATACTAAAAGAAATGAGACAGAGGTATGTGTTTGATGTCCTGAGTTCTAATTCTGCTCTCTTTAGTGTCCTATACCTTTTATAGAAAAGCATTCTTTATTCTGTCATCTGAATATTTAAAAAAAAAAAAAAAAGAAAAAAAAGAAATAGACTTTCTGAAAGGGCTCTTCAGTTGCTAGTGGGATGTTTGTAAGTACTCCTGGGGTGTGGTGCTTTCAAACAGTTGTGTGTCCTCCCTGTGGCTGTTTTATCTACAGTGCCTTATTTACCTTATGCAATGGGACGGTTAGCTTGGGAACAAGAAAGCATGATCCCTGAATCATTAGGATTCATAAGTATTCTAGGAAGACTTGAATATATCTGTTTCATCTAAATGTTCCTTAATTTTTTGTTATCTGCCTTATGCTCCTATATTTCTTTAAAAAATCTTGGGTGAATGCAGAAGCAGAGGCAGCACTGGATATTTCAAATTACAGTCATTTGTTTGTATTATTTTTCTATTAAGAAACCTATCTTCATTATAAATCCTTTTGAATGCAATATCCACAATGGTCTACAGCTATGAGAGTGTCATTGCCTTGTTTTAATGTATTTATGGAACTTTCTTGTCCTTCATATCCATGCAAAATAACCCTTATAAACTTATTTCTATATGCTTGTGCTATTGTTAAATGCGGAGTCAGTATTAGTTTTGTCCTCACTGCTTTAAGTGAGTGTACATTTATATATAAACATTTATATGCACGTACATTTTTTAAAGTTGAGTCATTGAGCTGAGTTGGGTCATTATATTACTCTTATTTCTTTCTTCTGCGCTAATTGTAGCTATCTTGTTTAGTATAGTCTTTAAGCAACTGTCAGTTGTCTTTCAGGGAACATTAGGCCTATCTGTTCCTAGATGATAACTGGGGTCTGTTTATTCTATTTGATTTCTGGGATATTTAACTGCTTGTGATCTCCTTTTTCCAATTTAATAGACCTCTACCTAAAGAAACAGTAATCAGATCTTAGATTAAGATGGTATCGCACTTACGGAACACTCTTTCTCTGCATATTTCAAGAAAGTGCTGGAATAATCTGACTTTAAATGTCAATAGAGCAGGATAAAAGTAAGTTCCAGCACTACCCCAGAACTATTTGAATCTATTCCAGGTGTGGATTTTTTTTTTCTTCTTTGTCACTTCCTTCCTGAATTGTAGGTAATGTCATTGTAAGCATCTATTGTGGATCATGCTCTCTCCTGTGAATCTTTGCCTCAAGGGATTTAGGTAGGCTCTCTTATCTTTTCCAAAAACTTAACAGTAGGTTACMCAGGTGCCTTCTTCATTACGGTTTTTGTGCCTCATCTTACACTTGTTTGAAATGGAGCTTATTTCCTTGCTTCACCTGCTCCCTGCTGATTAGCTTTCCATGATATACAGCACATTTGGATGTTAAGCACTCAAAAGTGCCTGTTTGGTCCTATTCCATTTGTAGTAACTCCTAATTTATAGCAAAAGGTTCATTCTGTCATTCCTCAAAAATGTGGGTCTTTCAGAAGGGTCTGCCTCCACCCCATCATTTCCTAGAACAGACCTTTTATTATTCTTTCCGTATCTCAACAATTTAGCTGCAGAGAAAAGCAGAAAAGAAGGCTTGAGATGAAGGATGGGTTGAAGAGGGCAAGGTGTCTCATGTTCCATGCAGAGTGGAGGTGGGATGAGGCTATGGTATCAACATTCTTTAAACTTAAGAAGAGAAACTGAGCTCTATCCTGTCAGTTTTTTATTTCCTGGAAGAGGACCTTTTAGGTATTACATCTTTGGGGGTTTAGTTGCCTTCAGTCCTGAATAGCTGAAGCTTTCCCTCGCATAGGTAAAAGGTTGACATCGGAAGAACCAGATACCAGGAAATCAGGATTGTGAATGAGCTTTCTTAATGTGACTGATACAGATAACAGCTTGGCTGAAATCCACCTCACTTACTGCTGATGATTTCCTTTTAAGGATAAGTGCTGTGTATATGTTTTTTGGTGGTTGTTGTTGTTTGTTTTTAATATCATCTGTCTGTAACTTAAATAGCGAAGCCCACTGCTGGGTAGCTTTAGTTCAAATCTAGTATTTGCGTCAGTATTGTATTGCAGCTGGGCAGGTGGAAACAGGAACATATCATGAGTAGTGTAGGCAGCTTGGGATATGGAGAAAACTTCTCTGAAAGCATTCCTATAAAATATGAGGAGATTGTAAACAGGCTGGTATACTCATGGTTTTTGCAAGGTTGTCCTATTCCTTCATGTCAAGCAATAAGACTTCTTATGCTTGAAAATCATTTTGCTTTGTTTCTTGACTAGCTGAATTAAGTCAGATAATTTCTCAACTTCCAGAAATAACCAGTAGATTTCCTGTTGATTACAAAGTTTACTGTCATCTTTGGCACAAAAAGCTTGATAGACTGATACCTCCATCATGTGGGGAAAATGCAAACTGCACAATTTTTGCACACAGCTTAGTGAATTGAGATGCATTAAATCATGTACAACTTGAACACTATATATAAAAAAATCCTGTCAATTAAACTTTATGAAAATGTATTTTTAAAAGTTAAGAAATGAAAGCTAAACTCTAAAGAGAATACTAGAAAGTTGTCTTCATATGTAAATGATCATGGAGTTATCTTCTAAAATTTCGTATTTAATCAACAAATCTGGAGCTTGCTTAAATTTTGGTAGCTTATTCAAAGTTTGCTTTATAAATTTTTTTTTATTGAAATAGAAAGATTCATTATGATAATTTAACTATTTAGATCTCTTGACTGCTTTTTGTGGTTTTTCTATTTTCTTCCCTGCATTTGTCAAGGAAATAATTCACTGTTCAGAGCTTAATGATAAGGGGTTGTCCCTCTCAAGTTGACTTTATACAATCTGGAAATACGCTTTGTATTTTAAACTTATTTTTAGGCTACTTGAGCTTGAATTTTAGCCAGTAGGTTTTGAATACCACCTTGAGCTCTCCTGAGGGCATCTTCAGTGGAACTTAGATGCCATCTGTCGTGTCCATGTGTCTTGAGAGGGGGGGATAAGAAGAAAACCACTTTCTGCCACATTTTTCTCAAAATAGGTGAACTTCTTACATTGTGATTCAGGCTTTTATTCTTGCTCTCTTTGACCAGTGGAGTACTTCTAAATTAGCTATATTAATATTTAATAGCTAATAATTTTTGGAATATAACTTCAGGCTTTCTTTTTCAGACCTGCATTATTCATGGTTAATTTGAATCATGTTGTCAAGGTTTGTATTGGTAGTCATGAAGGTTGCACAATATCTCTAGGTGATGACAAGGAAAATTCACAGGTTAATGTGACAAACAGGACAAATAATGCCTATATGAAATGTCTATTCGGCTACAAACCAACACCAAAAAGCAGTCAGCCTAATGAAGTCAGGCCAGCATCAAACTCCAAGCTGAAGAGCTGTAGCTGCTATTAATCTAAGTTTACTAGTACCAGTGTTAATATGACCCTTGCATTTAGGCTATACAGATTTCAAACCTTGTCACAAATGGCCTTTTGAGATGCCCCTTGCAAGATGACAAGGTCTCTAAAACTAAATTTCACATGAATGGCATTTAGCATGTGACAGACAGGTTTTTTTTGGTGAGAGAGAAATGTGGAGCTTGAGGTTCCATAATGATAGTGATGAACAATTCCCCCTGCCTTCGGGAAGTTTCCCCTGTCGATCATGCTTATCCTTACTTTTTCTTCTAATGTCCTTTTATCATCACCTCAGCTACATCCTTCTATAAATCTCTTTTCTAAGGGTGAGGCTCAGTCTTTCTCCTTATTTCCTTAGACTTCAGGTTAAGTGTGTGTGGTGGTGGTTTTTTTTTTTTTATGTGTGCTTGTTTTCCTCCTCTCTAAATTACAAGTGCACATTAAAGATTTTCCTTTAGATGTTTATCTTAAACTTACAGGGTGAAATTATGATCCCATTTGCTCCTTTAAAGCCAGAACCTTTCTGCCTATTTCCTTTTGTTTTTCTTCGTTAAATATTTTCAACTGTACTACTATTCTGCTCTTTCATTTGTCTTCCTGCCTCCTTCTGAGGATTTGAACCAGAAATTGGCATCCTTTTAGTCAAACATGGGACCTTTCAGGCTACTTCAAGCCTTCTGAACCATACAGAGATTTTTTTCTTTCAGATGTAGTCTGAAAAACTTAGAACTGCCTTTTACTTGGGTATAGTAGAATGGATGTCTCTGTTTCTTTCTCCATAGGTGGGTATGAAAGGTAGCAGCTAAAACTTAGAAATATTTTCCGAGGATTCTACAGGGATAATATTTCATGATGAAGTGAGGTCTAGATCAAGACAGGAGGCAAACTGATTTTTTTATTTTATCTTAGACACACTGCTATCAGAATAGAATGTTTCACCTTTTTCTTTTGCCTCGACTCAGAATGTGTAAGAATAAGAACTGGTATATCATGGACCTTGGGCTGTATGATCCCAAGGATTATGTGAATGAGCCATTATTACTGTCCTTTTTTTCCCTGAATATTCTTCAGATCTGGAGAGGGAAAGTGCTTCAGGCAGCAAATGGATACTTGTGCAGTAAAGCAAATGCTTCCTGAAGTCATTAGATCTACTTTTCTGACTTGGTACCTTTTCACACAGCTGTTCATCTATGATTCACAGCTAATATGGCACTTGGAAGTGCCGGACCTTTTGGTCAGGTGCAGCACTGTGGACATATATGTGCTCAGTAGGTTTGGTACTAGAGAGAAGGGGGCTTTGCTTCATCTGCACCAAATGGATTGTGTGACAGGCAGGTGCTGGGGAACACAGTCTTCCTCTGTCATCGGCAGTTGTGCGGTACATCCAACAGTAAGACTAAGCATTACTTTTGTAGAAAAAAAATTTGTTCTTTAATTCTTGAGCTGTGGTAGTGAAAGAAATGCTATAGTATTAAAATAGTAAAGCCAGACAGAAATAATAGGAAAGATAGCTGCTGTAAGATGTTTGTTTGTTTTTTGTTTTAATGTTTAATACCCTAAGGTATGAATTCTAGTAAAGATGTATTTCTGACTTTGAGTGCTATTCTCAACACAATATTTTAGTTAATAAAGTACTTCCTACTGATATATTAAGTATTTATTACTTTAAAATTTCTGATGTCTACTTACAATCTGATAATTTGAAGTATAGTGATGAATCTGAACTCTTTCAACTCTTCCATAGATTTTTATTTGTATTTCATAATTAGTTGCATTTGCCGTATTAAATTGTAATGACAAGGCTTATAAACTGGGCTCTTTTGGTTACAGCTGCCTCTAGTGGGAGCCTCTCCTAGCTTTCTGTGCAGTGCACACGTGCAATCTCTGACTGCCCAAATCAAGATCCCATATTTCTGTCCTGGCTTCAAAACTGGGTTCTTATGTTCTTTCTCACTCCCCCCCATTTTTTTTACTCTACTGCAACATGCATCACTCCTTACTCTCTTCTGCTGCCAAACCAAAACACTTGGGACTTTTACCCTGTGTCCTTCTTCCTTGTTACACAATGACACAAGCAACTCTGTTTCAGTACCCTGAAGTGGAAGATGTAGCTTCTACTAGCCTGGAAGGTAATGACATAACTCTGAACATATGCATACTTGAGAGCTACTATATGGGCTGGCATTCAAAGTCCTTTTTAAAATGGTTTGTATATACCATGAATAATGTGCACATCAGCTCTGATAACTCAGTTTTGTTAGTAATTAGATATCTCCGTCTACTACTTATGCTCCTTTCCAGTCATCACTGAACTTTGAGAAACATTCTGAAAATTTTTCGTGGACAGAGAGTCGTTATGAAGCAAATCGCAGAAGACACAACTCTTCAGATGGGTTTGATCCTAATATTGGAAGGCATAATGGAGGTATGATTTATCTTTCATGGAACATCTTGTATATATTTGCTTTATTTTTTAGTAGCGTTCTGGCTAGAAAAAAATCTGAAGATAGTAGCTGTCCTGTGCTAGATGCCTTATTCTGTAGTAGAACAGCGATAGGAAAGACATTTTTTCTGGGACGGGATAGCATGACTAACAGTTGGTTGGAGTAGTGTGCTTGCTGGTGTATTTCTCTTTTAGCAAGAATAAAAATGTGGAGTTAATTTTCTAGACAGCAACATAAATGAGCAGTCAGAAAAAGCGTTTGTCTTAATGTCAGACTACTGTCTTCTTTCTCTAGCACTGTTCTATGAGATTCTACCCTGCTGCTTATGTGAATGTAAACTAAGTTATCGCATCCCAGAGTATAGACCTGCTTGCCAAACTCCTCTAACAATTTTACAAAAGTAGAACATTCTTTCAAAACTGTTTGTAATTACATTTCTTTAAAATTTAAAAATCTAAGGACATTTTGGGAGAAAAGAGAAAAATGGTTGGCGTTCACAAGGCAGAAATGGTACAGAAAATATAAACCATCGTGCGGGATATCATGGCGGAGGCTCTCGCACTCGTACCAGCACTTTCCACTGTGGAAAAAGCCAAGGACTGCATGAAAATAATGTACCTGAAAATGAAACTGGGAAAAAGGAAGACAAGGAAGAACCCAAACAGTTTGAGGCTGAGGATTTTGTAAGTTAATTGTAATTATAATAAACAAGCTTTCATTGTTTCTGCAAGTGCCATTTTGTCCATTGCAAGCTACTTGATGAGATTTCAGCAGTTACAGATCATCTTATAAGGGATCACCCTTTCCATAGGTAAGAGGGTGTTAGTCATCTGTCCACTAACTTGTTTCTCTTTTTATCTCCAGTTACTGTTGTTTTTGTTACTGTCACCTAAGTGTTTAAATGAAGCTCAGGTGTTTATAAGTGAAACTACAATTGGATTCTAAGTTTATTTCATAATATCTTACTGCAGTTTACTGTGGCATGTGTGTGTATTAAATTCTACATGACTACATTAATGGAAATCTGAAGTACTAACAAGTGATCTTTCTGCCACCTGCCATTTGAGGTCACACGCTTCAACCTAGAATTGTAGGAAGTAAGAGGAAGAGTAGGCTTCCTTTTTGAAGAACTGCACGTCGCTATTTTTTGCTTTCTCTGCACAGTTCATATAATTGTGTTGAGTACTGCATGAGATATTTTATTGGAGAAGGGTAAAGTAACAAGTGAGCATTGATTTACTTGGGTGTGTTCTGGGGGGAAGTGTTTAGTCTGTCTCTATTTAAAAATCTTTGTTAGCAGAGAGTATGCTTCAGATTTTATTGTGATTCTTTATTTCATTGATTCCAGATTTTAAAACTTACTGTTAAATTTCATTTTTAATAATGTTCAAACTTCCTTTCAGCCATCACTGAATCCTGAATATGAGAGAGAACCAAACCAGAATAAATCTTTAGCTGCAGGTGTGTGGGGTGAGTATTTTTGACTTTGTAATATAAAAATCTAGCAGAGATCAGAAGTTGTTTTATTTGAAACAGATGGGGGGTTTTGTTTTTTAGAATATTACAATGGTATGGTTTGAATTTGAGGAAACTTTGATATTGCCACAATGTAACTACCTTTTCATAAGAGAGGTAATACTTCTGTTTGGGTATTGTTCTGTTGATTTGTGGATGCAGGCACAGCTAGGGTTCTTGTCCTAGAAGTAGTATACCTCTTTTTGTAAAGACGTCAAGAATTCCCCTCCAGAGAGGAAATGGGATGACAGTGGGTTAGCTAAGCTAGTGATGTAATAGCTAGCTGAAGACTTCATAAAAGAAAGCTGCTAATTGAGTAGAGATGTTTAGAAGAACTTGCAAAGAAACCTGGGAGGGCTGGAGAGAGCAGGCTAGCTTGCTGAGATTTAAGGTCTCTTTCTGGAAGCAAATGTCTTCAGCCATGTTGCCTGTGTTTTATGAATTATTTACTTACTCCAGAGCCAACCATGAGTGGGCAGTGAACTGAACTGTAGTTTGGGGTTATTTTCTCATCTCTACCTTATGTATTTGGCTACTACTTTACAGTTCTGTAGGTTTTGAATACACAATTCGCTCTAAGAGGAAGGCAGCGTTAGACTGTACACTTTTTAAAGCAATAAGCTTACTCAAAGAACATTTCCCTTTATATAAAAGGGTAGTAATAGTTTAATTTTTTTTCCTAACCAAGTCTTGGGGAGATTACATAGCAACTCAGGAGACTTACAGTCTTTGTAGCACTCTGCTGCATAATGTGGCTCAGTTTGATTTGAAGAAGTTTTCCAGGTTTTAGGTGTCACTCTTCACAAGCGAAGGAAGGAACAGTTCTGTTAGCTAAATAGAACTGTAACCTACAGTGCAGTAACTTGTTAAAGTTTATAGCTTGGTATTTTGCTTTATTACATATCTGCTATTGCAGGCCTTGTATTATAATTGAAAAACTGAAATTAAGGCTGTTCTTATTCCCTGCACAAGGAAACTTAATATTCAGGACAGGAGGAATTTTACCATCCTTTTTAATATCTGTTAAAAAATGTATGCTTTTGATGCCATTTTATCTTGTGTATATGGGATGTGACCATGTTGGCGTTACAGAAAGTTTTTTTCACAAAGTTCAGTGAAAGCAAAATACACAATTGTTACATAAGTTTTGTAACATGTATCAGCTAAACAAAGCTAAAATAATTTATTCTTTCATGATAAGTTTTTTTAATGTAGGATATACTGACACTTTTTGCCCATGAAGTAGAAATGCTTGCAGGGAGAAGAGATGATCTTGGAAAGTTTATTACTGCAGGATTAAAAGACCTGTGCAAAAAAAAAAAAAAAAAAAAAAAATCCGTTAAAATGGTTATTTTGCTTTTTGTAAATTTTAGATCTGTTTTGTAGGTGTTCTTGAGACTGTTAAGTGTCAGTTGCTTAGTGGCTATGGCAATTGACTGTATCTCTCTAATTAGTGCTCTCTTGAACCTGGAAATAATAGGATGAGCTTCAAAAGTGTTGTTACACCCAGCGGAGGCATAGAGGTAGAGAAAGCTGTCATTGCCATGGTCTGGAGTAGTACACATCCTTTTCTCGTGTTTATAGAGCTTCAGTGTGGAACATTTGACTCTAAACTGAGCTTTTAATAAATATATAAAATTATTCTTTAGTAACCTTAAACTGAAATATAAAAACTATAATCTTTTGAAGATTAGATAATTGTTAACAACTAACAGTATTTGGATTTGCAAACAAATGCTATATAGCTCTCTTCTTTGACTGAAGAATAACTTTACTTTCCAAAAGCTAAAATTCCTGCTATGCCAAGTCAAATAATGTTACAAATGATGATTGTAGAAAATGAAGCAGAACTTCTATTTATCCAACTTTGTACAATGTGTTTACTGATGAAGCTAATGCTGGACTAAGTTCCTGTTTGCTCTGGACTGTATGGCCACCTAGTACCCTATGAACTGGAAACTTAAAAGTGTGTGTGTGTATTTTTATTTATATAATAAAAAATATATATTTTTCTTCCTCCTGCCCCGCCTCCAGAGTATCCTTTGAATCCTAAGTCTAGATCTCCAAGAATGCTGGTCATTAAAAAGGGCAGTACTAAAGAATTACAGATATCTGGATTCCCTGTTGTAGGAAGTCTTCACTCACAGTCAGTCAAGAATGGAACCGGCACAAGTGTTTATAAAGGATTAGTCCCTAAGCCAGCCACTCCACCTGCAAAAGTAAGTTTTGGATACTGGTGGCATGAACAACATGCTGAAAAAATCATGCCCTAATTCTGAATGTGGTTATTTCACCCGAAGAATACTGTTCCTAGAGTATTATGCTTTCAAGTCTTGCGTACTTTAACTGCAGCATACCCCCAAAGTGTTTGGAAACACTTTTCTTTATTTTTCGTTTTAAACTGTACTGTATTTTGATCTCTATTTCTGATTTAGCTTTTTTGAGATGTGCAAGAGCTGTCCAAGTGAGTGGGAGAAGGATTTTTCTAACTTATGGAGTAGCAGTGCCTTTTGTCTATATGTTTTTAACAGATTAAATACGTAGTGGAGAACTATAGTTCACATAAAAGTACCTTCAGAATTTATCGCAATTATTGATGTAGTGATGTTGCAACCTAGGAGTGTCATTTTGGTCCCTTTCTTTTTGCAACATTCCCTGTTCATTTCCTGTTTTCCTTCAGGAATTTTTCTGTGCCCCTGAAGGCATCTCATGGAGTTGTTCTTAACTCTCTTACTACATTAAAAACACTACTTTCAGATATGAAAAGCTCATGTATTTCAGTTCTTAATGCATAAGATATCAGGGTCTTGATTGTTTTTAAATTTAACCCTTTATGTTAAAGGTGTGAACAGTATTTGAGAAAGGATAAATTGCTTATAAGCAGTCTGTTTTCCACAAGAGAAAGGTGTTTGCATTAAATTATAGTTGTAGATTTAGTTTTGCTGATTTAGTTTTGCTTAATCATTTTTTCTAAAGATTCTTGAAAACAATCCTGTTGTAGTTAATGAGTCTTTAAATTTTTGTTTAAACTTTTGTTTAGCCAACACAGTGGAAAAGCCAAACAAAAGAAAATAAACTTGGGAATCCATTTCCTCATGAATCCGCATACAGTATTGGCAATTTCAGTGCTTTCAAATCAACTGCCAAGGCATTTAGTGTATCACAGAATTCAGTGAAAGAGGTAAAGCAAGTTTGTTTTTTTCTTTTTTATCAAATCTGTCCATTTCTTTAGCTTGATTATTTGACTGGATTAATACATTTATGTATAACTTTTAAATAATATTATTTTTGTGGAAGTTAATAAATAGGAAGGGAATGTCAGGAGCCTTTTGAGTGCTTGACAGTTTGCTTTGTAGGTTTGATATGCAGTAAAAATGGTGCATTAGGAAGTATAACCTCATAGGTTTAAACTTAAAAACTGCTAATGTATGATATGTTTCATGGAAGTCTACCTTTCATTAACAGTGCTCCATAAGTCTGCATCTCCATAAATTCATAAATATGCATCATGCTATATATATGTATACACACATACACTATATATATATATACACACACACACACACTGAAATACAAATATGTTCTCTCTGGTTTTGAATGTGGATATACATGAAACCTGAAACTATAGGTGCTTTAGAGGCTTTTTGTCTTTCATTCAAAGTTTTCTAAATGGATAATCTTTTAATATTCTTATTTTATTTCTCACCCCTTCCTTAGTGTAATCGGTCAAATTCTTCATCCCCTGTTGACAAAGTTGGTCAGCCTCGTTTAACAAAATTGACAAGAATGCGGACTGATAAGAAGAGTGAATTTTTGAAAGCTTTGAAACAAGATAGAGTGGAAGAGGAACATGAAGATGAGAATCATGCTGGGCAAGAGAAGGTAGTTTGGTTCATAACTCCTATAGATAAAGCAATGTCAGGTTTCAGACTGAACATAAATTACTCTTTCTTTGGCTGTAAACAGATGTGCCATGCCAAGAAAATAAGTTCATTTGAGAAACTTGTGCTACAGTCAAGTCATGGCCTTGGATCTCTAAATACAGGAAATGAATGACCTTTTGATGAATTTTAAAAAGTTATCCCAATTACTTCTTTCACCAGTGCTACTTAGATGGTCCCCCNCGCAGGATCTGTTCATATATATGAATAGCATCATGTCTTAGTCCTGTGTCTTAAGCAACAATAAAAAGAATAAATAAGCTTAGTACACTAACCTAATCTTTCTGTAGAGCAGTGTTTCACATCTTGACTGTCTGTTATCCTATAAAACAATTGATGAAAAAATGTGATCCAGGCCTTTAGAGTTCTACTTCTCGGACTGTTTCCTATCTAATTGGAGTGTTTAGATAGCCAGAAGTTCTCTCTTCTTAGTCTAGTCATAGGAGCAATAGTTTGATTTATGCATATTTAAATAACACCATCACAATCACAGAATCACCGAATAACCTGTCTTTTTACTTCCTAATTGAGAGCTGGGAGGCCTGTTCTGTATCTGATATAAAGTGTCAGGTTTCTTTCAGCATGGATCAGCTTACGCGGTGTTTAGCTGGCACCTGAGGATATAGTGTGTCAGTGCTGCCAGCCAGCAACAAGCCATAAGCACTCTTGTCATGCTTAGTCAAGTAGTGTATTTTCCAGGCTTGAAATAGCTTCATCCTATGTTTGTTGTAAATGAGTGAAGTGATTTAGAGTGTGAAAAAGGCACAAATGACAAATCAGCAAAATTAATAAAATGTGTATTTTGGAGGAAGGATTATTGCGATTCGAGAAATAAGAGAAGTGATGCCAGTGTGCGTCCCTTATAAGGGGAAGAGTGACTTCTGACACTGTTTCTATTTCATGTTTTCTAATAAAATTTGCTGTAATGGAACTGTACAACTTAAATATGTGTCAGTTAAGAATGGTCTGTATCTTTCCATTAAGTATTATATGGCTGTGCATGCTTTTCTTGAGGTGGGTGTTGGGTGTGATGTTCATGTGTTTTTGTTTAAGAAATAGAGGAGTTCGATTTAAGATTAAAAAGATATTTTGGCAAGCACTACCTTGAACTTCAGAATTCTGCAAAATCATATATGAACTTGGGAGTTTCTGGTCCTGAAATTGTCTTGAGTTCTTAATATCTTTGTGATACTTATACCAAAGGCATTTGGTTATCCCATTGTACACAGCTGACTTTCAGAATTAGTATATTTTGAAAAAAATAGCATTTTGGTTGCGGAAAGTCTTAATGTCCTTGGACAGGTATACATAAGGTGTCGTCTGGAGTATTTGCTGTTAGGTCCATGCATCTTGTTCCCTGCCATTGCTGTTTCACTAATGGACATCAAAAGAGGTTAAAGGTTAACAAATCATGTACTTGTAATAATTGTCCTACTTTCAAGTTCATTTTAATGATCATAAAGAGAAGGCATAGTGTGCACCTGAGTGGATAGGGAGATATCCACACAAGTCTTTCATAATATGATCCTGTTGATGGGATTTTAAAGCCTGCTGTAACAGACTTCATCTCTAAAATAATGAAGCAAATCATGATTAGCAGCTGAATCATGCTTGCAAGAAGTTACTTTGCCCTAATATATTAAAATTGTTTAATATTTCTATGAATTGTCTTTGATCATCTGAACAACATATTCTCTGGGCTTATAATTTAACAGCTGAACATGTGTTTACCGGGATATTTGTTCTTAAATTCTTGCTCATTGTTCTAAAATTTTTGGAAGCAGATAACACTGCGAACAGAAGGGAAATGATGATGATGGTCTTGATCCTGGACTCTGAAGTATGATTTCTCACAAGTGTGGAACTGGCTGATTGAGTGATTGCCTCCTGCAGTGAATAATGGTGTTACACACCACATGTGTGGATTTTATTGTCAAAAGGGTGTTAGCTAGATAATCCTACTCTTTCTTTTTTGTTCTTGTTTTTTGTTTCTTACAGTTGGTAAAACTTCTAAGGCTACTTGGCTAGTTACTGAGTAAGAGTCACAAGTTGCTGAATGAGTGGAATCGAAAGAAACATCTCTGGCTAAAGGATTTAAGAGCTTCTAATATCTGAGTGAACTTAAACAATCAGCTTTTTAAATACATTTTCTTCCTAGTTCTTATTTCTTGGCTAGATAAGTTACAGTTCCTGTAACAACAGCCTGAGAAGTGCTGTGGTACGTGCGTGTGTGTATAGGGGAAGATGTTGGCTGGATTTGAAGAGCAACATTGGATCTTTTTGAATTTGTGGCAGATGAATTTGCTATTTGCAGTATGGTGGCTGTAGCCTGCCTCTTAAATGATGTAAACTTAATTCTCTTGCTTTCAAACTGTTCCTGACACACACAGCTCTGATATTTATTTAATTAGAAACCTTGTTAGTAATTTCAACAGATAACTTACCATTTCTTAAAATATGAAAGCCAACTTAAATAAGTTTGGATTTTAAGATGTTTGAAACAAACTGTGTAGAAAAACAGTTTGAGGTAGAGCATGGAGTTACTGCTTTCTACTTTACTTGATCAGTGGCATAATTTAAGATTTCTGTAGTATCTAGGTATTGCAAACTCTTGAAGTATGAACAAAATTATAGAGTTTCTCCATTTGAAAGTAATTTAAATAAAACAGAATCACTGAATTTCAGCATTTGCAGAGGATTATTTATGAATGGGATTATGTGATTATTTTTGACAGGATGATGACTCCTTTAACTTGCATAACAGCAACAGTCCTCATCATGAGAGAGATATAAACCGAAACTTTGAAAATGAAATTCCACAAGAGAATGGAAATGATTCGATTACATCTCAACAGATCATTCGATCTTCAACTTTCCCGCAGGCGAATGTTCTTTCAAGCTCACTTGAGGCAGAACATAGGTATGTACTCTTATATAAAAGGTATTCCTTCATGGTAAGTGAACTTGTCTTAAATTCTTACCAGCTCAGAAATCATAATCTGAAAACTGAGAATGTATGAAATATTTCATAAGAATACTGTAAGAGCCTAATGCTTAGATGTTTTCTAATTTAACATGGAATATACTTTGCTTCTACTGGAGTTGTGTACTGACATCTTAAACTTGCTTTTTAGTAAGTTTTGATGTATTTCCTTATAAGTAAGTAAAACAAACTGCATTATGACCTTCATCTCTCTGATAGTGTTGTTTGCATATCTTGAAAGAACAATGTATGTAATTCCTGTCTGTATTAATAGTACTGTAAGTGCTCAAGTTAACATCTTACGTTAACACTTTTTCCTCATTGTTGAAATAAAGAAATTAATTACTTTTATATAGCTGACTTTAGTTGACTCGGTCAGTGATATCATAAGACAATGGAAAGGGAGGAAGTAAATTCAGAAAAGGATTGAAACATTTCTAGTCTCATAGAAGTAACTGTAGTAGCAGCTGATAGAGAATGGTGCTGCTGGGAAATCATGGCTCTGAAAGTCTAGAGGTGAGCTTGTTGAGGTCTGTTTTAATTCCTGCTGTTCCTGGTAACTAAAGAAATGCAGCGTCCTTTTCTAGTGATAGATCCTACGTACACATAGGACTAGAGAACTTTTCCTTTTGTAGTACCTACAAAGGGAACTCTCATGACCTCTTTTCCCTCGTGAGTATGAAAAGTGAAATGCACCCTGCTCTGTTCTGTTCCTTTATTTTCCTCCACTGGCAACGGAGACAAAAATCCTTCGCTGCTGTAGGTTATTAACAGCAATATTAGACTAGAAGGTAGGAGTCAAATCTAAATCTCATTGGTCACTTCAAACAGTATCCCTCACAGCTTTCTGGGCAAGCTTCTTTCCTTGTGGTGTTCTGGAGACATACAGTGTCTCTGTATTGTACCAGGCCTTCAGCTGTGACCTCTACATGCATGTAAACGCATGTTATGGTAAGCTTGTTTCTGATAAATCTGACTTGAAGTGACCAGCTGAATTTTTGGATAGCTGTGCATACCTAATAAATGTATTGGCACATCTTGTATGAAGCATGTCTTGGGCTCACCTTCCGCTGGGGGAGTTGTGGTACGCAGTGATTGTGTACTCGTCCTCTTGGTGTCAACTTTGGCTGATTTCAGATTTTTTTTTTTAATGTGGTTTACATTATTTCAAGCATTTCTAGAAGTCTAGTGCTGCTTTAAAGGGACAGTGGTCTTGCTAAGTTTAGATGACATTGCTTAAAAGTTAATTAGCTATTACCCTAAATTTTATTTACATTAGCAGAAGCTGTATAACTCTTCTCTATGTTGTATATAATAGTATTAACAGCTTGCTTGCAGTAGAACTTTTTAACTCAAATTACTGTTGCTAAAAATATAACTATCATTGAACTGAATTTAGCCATGCATAATGGAGAGTCTTTTTCCGTATGTATATATACAAATGCACATTTTCTCTTATTAAAAAAAGCCTTGGGTATTGTTTCTCCAGCTTTCTGATGATTACACTGTTCCTCATTGTAACATTGTCCAGTTTGGTCCAAACATTACAGAGGATGCCATTTCTGTTATTTGTTCTGTAAACCCTTTTTTTTCTTTTCTTTAATTCCTCTTTTAAAAACTGTGTGGTGCTGCTCTCCTTCTCCCCCCCTCCAATTCCAGCCTTTTATTTTGGTTTTAACAATTGTCAGTGCTGTCACTGGTTATCTGCTGGTCTGCCCAGTGCTCACCCATTAGAGTTTGGTGTGGGGAGGGTTATGTTGAAGGGCTTTTCTTGTTGGTATCTGGCTAAATGAAGTAGCTGATGTGACATCAATTGTCAGTTCATCTAACTTATATTTTCAAATTTTCAGTGTTCTTCAGCCCTAGGATTCCTGTATCAGTTCTGGCATGTACTTTAGAAACCTCTTGGCATCAGAGGAATCTGTTTCCATTTCTTCTGCTTTCCTCATCCCAAAACTCACTCCTGGATGTAGTATGTCTATGCTGGAATGTCAGCATCTGCCSTTAGGGTGATACTCAAGCAAATGCCAAGAAATCTCTCCTGGCTCTGGCATTAGCATGTGCTAGAAAAGAAACTACATAAGGCCATTGGGTCCTGAATCATGCCTGCCTGTTCTATCACTGAGCAGCAGTGCAGCTCCTCCTATGTGCACTGTCCCCATCTCCAGACTTGATGCATAAGACATTGTGGGTCTGAGGTGAGACACAGTCTCTGCTGTTGGCTGCCGTAGAAGGACACCATCAGCGTTCCTCATGGCTGCTCTTAATATCCAGGACAAAACTGTAGACTAGCTCAGTGTGAGTCTTTGCTGCTTCACACCACTTGCAAAGAGGTTTACTGCTGCTCCACCAGAGCAGCTTTGCAAAGGAAGTGCGTTCTTTCTTTTCTTCTTTAGGGAAGTTTCTTGCTTTAAAATGAAGGTACTCTGGCTTAGATTCTGCTCTCTTGCTGCTTGAACCTTGGGAATATGATGAATATCGTATTCTAGCCAAGGTCATTGGATGTATTCAATGCATTTGTCTTGGATACCTTCTTACGTCAGTCTTTTGGCTGCAGAGGTATCAGTGTAATGGGCTGTAAGGTTCATAATGCCAGCTCCAGATTGCTTTTAAGAGAGACCCTATGCATCAACAGCTGAACATACATATGATCCAAATTCTCGTCTCTTTTGCTTTCTTTATTGCTGTAGTTCTGGAAAGCAGCCATTCCATTGAAACAGGATATGAAAAGCCATCAGGTTTTTTTTAGGCTAGTTTCCATAAGAGTTTACTTGAAAAATTGGGCTGCTTATGCTATGAACAGTTATAGCTTGGAATTCTGTCAATTAATAAAGAAAAGTCTACCTCTTGAACCTAGATGATATGAAATTTAGCTTTTGCAGCCCTACGTTTAGTGGAATGGCAGAGAGGGCAGACTGTATTTTGTAGGCCAAGCCTGGTGGCAGGAAATGTAATACCTGGTACATGCGAGCGATGGTGTGGATATATGCTTGAAAATAAGAATATGTTCTGTTGTTAAACTATTAGCCATTTAATTTTTGCAACCTTTGAAATCAAGTTTGTAGAGGTAAAACAAGGTCAGCTGGGAAGGACCCGATAGCTTTTTAGCCTCTGTGCTTTATGTTTAAAGTTTAAGATGTATGCTTCTGTATAAGAGCTCTTCGTTTAAAAAGTAATAATTATGGACTGATTAATCTGCTTATTACAGATCTTTACATATCTACCTAGGCAAAACTTGAAAAGTCCAAGTGCATGAAGCAAACTCCTTAATGTTGTTCTTTTTATTTTAAAGGTTGTTAAAGGAGATGGGCTGGCAGGAAGACAGTGAAAATGATGAAACATGTGCTCCCCTAACAGAGGATGAGATGAGGGAATTCAAAGTCATTAGTGAACAGGTGATGCTAAGTTAATGTTCCATTATGAACTTGTAGGTTAATGTCCTTAATACCTATCTTTGAGGGGGATCTCCAGTAATTTTGGTGGTTAGGGAGATTGACATTTCAGTTTTGTGGGTTTTTTTCAGAACCAGTTGTTTCCTTTCTCTTCCATCCTCAAGTTTCCAACTGCGTCAGGTAGACAGAGAATGGGATACCCATCCTTCCTTCCTGGGCCCCGTCCTCTTCTCAGACACTGCCCCCCTTAGTACAGAAGTTTGCAGCAGGCTGGAAAAAAGGGGAGTTATATCGCAGGAGAGACCATGTGGGAGCGATCACTGGGGCAAGGAATCTGAGGAAGCGGAAGAGGATAAAACTCTTGTTCACTGCAAGAACCTAACTTAGCACAGTTGGAGGTTCTTGGATCCAGGTAGCTGATCCAGAAGTGAAGGCACTCAGGTGAATTTTTCTTTGTGTGTATACGTATAATAGGTAGTACTGTAGATTTACTGTAGCCCGTAGATGAAGTTACAGAAAATATTGAAACTTAATTGTTGTACTTAGCTTTTTGTCTCTCTAAATACATCTTGTTTTTTTCATTTCAGTTACAAAAAAATGGCCTTCGGAAAAATGGCATTTTGAAAAATGGCCTCATCTGTGATTTTAAATTTAGCCCCTGGAAAAACAGCACTTTCAAACCTGCTCTGGAGAATGAGGATTCTGAGACGAGCAGCAGCGATACATCAGATGATGATGATGTGTGAAGATTTCTCTAACATCTGTAGAAGCTCATTTTGATCTCTCAAAAATTTGGGGGTGTATTGTTCAAAAAAAAAAAAATCTAATTTATGTAGTAACATACCCCATTAGAGAAAGAATGATGGGACTTCTCTCTGAAGAAAGCGAGGAATGTTGTGTTGAGTGTGTTGAACATTACTATAATTTCTTTGTAAACGAATGTTGTAGAATGAGGACTTGGGTTGACCCAGCATTGACTTTCTTCATCACTGCAGCGTTTCTGACTAGCAATGTGACAATGTAACAAATCAGACTTTCTCATTTAATAATAAAAACAAAAAGAATTGTGTAATGTCTTGCAAAGCTTCTGTCTTAAAATGTCCAAGTCTATGAGGAAAAAAAGGGCAATTGACACAGTGTTTTGCTTGCCAAGTCATTTCTTTCTTACAATGTAAATCCTCAAGTCCACTTTGTACGCAAAAAGGGCAATGTAGCATGTTGGCTAAAATGAGCAAAGTGCACTAAAACTCTTTTCCTTAATTGAGCTGTTGTACTGTTCTACTTTTCCACACATAATTACTCTTTAGCCATTTGTAGTGTAGTCATTGTTATAGCAAAACCCCCCTAATGTTACAGCTCCAAATTTCTAGAACTAACCTTTAATTTGAAAGCTTTATGGGGTACTGCAAGACCCAGTGTTCTCACTGTGAACATATTTGTGTGGGAATATAAACACTTTGTTAAATTATTCACATGCAGAAAAATAATTACACTGACTGGATTTGTCCACTACATGGGAAATAAACTGATTTACAGAGTAATGTCTCAGTGCATAGCATCAAGGGTATTGTTTTTTAAATCTAGTAACAGTTCTGTTTGCATTTACATTAAATGTACTCTGGCAGCAGTCACTGCATTTCAGAATGAGTAAAAATATTTTTGTCACCAGATCATGCTTTTATAGCAATGTTAGTATATCTATGCAATAAGCACTTTTTTTTCAGTTACTTTCTGTAAAAACTTGTTTTCTTTATAATCACACATTCTTAAACTAATTTTGTGTTACTTAGTTTTATTTGGTTCATTTTAGCTTTAAATATTTTCCCCAGGGTTGTACAAATGGTACATAGAATTAATCTGTAAGCACAGCTCTTGGTGACATCACATACTTTTTTAACATAGCTTATATATAGACATTCCCTCCTTCAAGATATTTTTGAACTGCACTGTCTTACTCATTTGCAATGTAAAACTTAAGGAAAAATATTTATAAAGTTGAGGTCCTTTTCCATGTTTTAAACTTTTTTTTTTAGGAAAAGATTTTTTATATGGTGGCATTTAAAAATTTTGGAACAAGGGTGTGAAGTATGGGGTTTTCGGGATTTTTAGTTTTTATTTTTTAGTTTAAATAGAGGTTTCTGTTAAGTCAGGTTTTTATTTGGAACAGGCATACAAGTGTTGGTGTAGTTAATTTTGGCAGTATATATTGCAGTATTATGCTGTGCTCTTGTCTAAACTTAAAAGG
The DNA here is from genome assembly GCF_003343035.1 of Apteryx rowi. Classification (NCBI taxonomy): domain Eukaryota; kingdom Metazoa; phylum Chordata; class Aves; order Apterygiformes; family Apterygidae; genus Apteryx; species Apteryx rowi. Next base: position 445,933 of record NW_020450452.1, on the reverse strand, counting down.
ATAAAAGTGATCTTTTTTTTTTTTAAAGGAAAACTGCCATCTCAATAATGATGTCTTAGGTACTTGTATGCCTTGCAGATCTTTTCTTCCCTTCCCCCTTTCTCACAGCGTATTTTTTTTTTTTAATTGACTTTGGCATCTTGATGCAGTTTTTATTGTTTTTTTTTGGTTGTTTCATCTTATCAACAGAGTCTTCTGCCTATCCTACTTTGTGGTATGTAAATGCACTCATTTTGCTACTAATTGAAAACTTTCTTGCCTTGACATCTCTCAAAGTTGGACATAGACTTCAATGTTTTTCCTGTCTTCAGTTTAGTGACAAGTCATCTCTTCCCATCCTTTGGGAAGATTCTATAATTGTAGAACACTTATTTTATACTAAGTTTATGGACTTGGGAAATTTGCAGGTTTTATAGAGAATACTCTCTTTAGAGAAAATGCAAATAATTGTACTCAGAATATTTCTGTTTCTCTACATGCAGAAACTGTAAGAGTACCCTTCTTGCTAGTGCAGAAACTGGTGTCAAAGTTCTGTGTAACTGTAACCCTTAGCTAAATGGTGATCTGTCTGCTCTGTTACTTTGTTTGCCCCTCATTGTAGTAAGAGATAGAAGTGGTGAAGCTTTGATCTTCCCATTAAGGAACTGGATAGCCTTACATTATAATTAGTTATGGCAAAGCTGAGTAATGCATTGGGCCTCTTTCTTCCCCCCTTATTAAGAAACACTTCCTTTACTCACTCACTGAGGAACTCTCAGTAGTTTTCTGTTGAGCTTTCAACTTTGATTTTCTTGGGAAATGTCTTCCAATCCTTGCTGTCCTCCTAGCTAGCTCAGTAGTTCATCAGGAATCCTGTCTCCTCTTCACAGCTAAAGTCATGAAAATACATAGGGACATTGATTTAATAAGCCAAACCATTTGGAACAAAGTTTATTTTTTTCTTGTTTTGCTTTCATAAAATGTATGAAGACAGTCTTTTGCCCTGTCTCCCTCTGTTTTGCTCAGTACATGAGTACATAAAGCAAAGTGAATGCTGATTCACTAGTATTTAACAATACAAATTTTTCATCTTTGCCTTTGGTTGTTCCTTTCCCAGAGCAGTTTAATTTTAGTTGTTCATCAGCCTTCCTTTTCTGTCTTCCCTGTATCATAATCCTTTTCCAGGATATGTTTTTGTTTCTTTGGAAAAATGGCTGCCTTCAGGCTTAAAAAAAAAAAAAAAAATCTTAAGGCTTAAAAAGTTGTTGGACTAAGCTTGCCTGTTCCTTTAGTTAGCTTCTAGCATGCTCTGAAAGGATTAACAGACATTTTTTAGTGTCTAGTGGATACAGAGTTTGTCAGTGCTGGGTCCAGAGAGCTCAACTTTAATGAAAGTAATCACTGAGTGCTCGTACAGATTTGGCGCTGATGTATGATTTGTAGTAATCACTGCAGTTTCTCTTCTCTATCCAGCCTGTCTTTGTTGAGAGTGTACTGTATCCTCTTGGCTCCCTTTCCCATCCTGTTTTTGAGGAGGGGAATTTTTTATCAATCAATCACCAGTTTTCTGATCAATTGGTGATGAGGGAATATACACTCTTGGCTGCCAATGGTATGAAGGGTACTTTTATTTATAGTAGGGGAGCTGTGGCTCCTCTATCTCATCTAGAATGACCACAGACCTTTGTCATCAGTTTGTAGAAGGCCTTTTTCTGTCTTAACTAGTAAGAGAAGCTACAAACAGTGTTGATTACAGTAAAGGTGTCCATTGATTCTTGAAGGATTCTGAAGGAGATTTTTTCTTCTTGTAATCCCAATCTTTGATAAATATTATCAAGTATGGAGGAGATTGAACTGTGTTCTCCTACACAATTGCATCTGAAAAATATCCATCTATACTATTTTACTTGTGACAAGAGCCTCAATTTTAGAAAAAAGTTTGTACCTGCTACTATTTGTAAGCAGAGAGTACTGCTCTGATACTAAATTCAGTGCCTACCAATCCCTTGGAATTGTAATCCCTTCCATATTTACAAAGCAAATGCCCATTTACTATCCTGTCTTATCCAGATCAAGGATCCTGCTTTGAAGATGGGGGAATACTTTTCAGCAAGTGGTAAGGTGGTTGATGTTCAGACAAGCTTCTCCACATCAGCCTGATGGAGCCTGGGGCTATATGAGGGAAAGAGTTCCCCTTAAGAGATGTGGAAGACTCCTGGTTCAGGTGATAATAGACAATGCACTACAGAGTTTCATCTTCATAAGTAAAGAACTGCAAACTCCTTCCAGTCTGCCAGGAAGCGGTCAAATTTAGGAACTGATGCAACAGATCCAGAATTCTCGGAAGTTAAACTTCAAGCACCCTCGTAGCTCGAGCTATTTCATTTTCCTGCACTACCAGACTGACAGTGTGGTGTCCTGAATTAGCATCTTCTAAGTCTACAGATATTCTGAAGTGGACCTCTTTGCATCAGATATCAGAAGACAATTTCTGACCTTCTCTGAAACAAACCAGCATCCTGATTTCTTGCCATAAGTGCTTCACATTTGGGTGAAGGCAGGTGACGTAGCTTTTCCTCTGATCTGTTACTCAGTCTAGCTGATAGTAAGAAATGATGTACTGCTTTGATTTGGCTTATCCTAGTATGGCTGTTTTGGTATGGTGACTTCTGTTTGATTCTTATTCTTCTCTGTATGATAGATTGGTATGTGGGAATTCTGTGCTATCCTGACCTTTGCGTGCTCCATCTCGTGTTGTTTCCTGTTGCAAGGCTGCTGAAGCAGAACCACCTTTAGTGAGTTAGTGTATCCTATCTGAGCTTAAGTGTCTATTCTCGTAAATCTCCAGTTTTATTTATGCCTTCTCCAAATGTTGCACTACTGGATTATCTTTTAGAACCAAAACATCACTTGGTAGAGAGCAGTCCTGGAATCACTGTTTGTGTGGAGGACTCTGCATTGTTCCATTATAACTATATAGTATTGCTTTTTGGAGTCAGCCACTGAAGATAGCATATGGACAGTCACTCAAAGAAGTTTCTTGTTAGCAGACTTTTTTGAGATGTGTTGTCCACGTGTGCACTTATCTCCTATCCTCCTCCTTTTCTTCAGTGTCTCTAGTTAGGCAGTCTTTTAGGATCCCGCATTTCAGGAAACAACTGGAGATGTGTAGGTTGTGATATTGCCTTATGTATGGATAAAAAATTATCAAGACTTGAGTGATCTGGCATACATGTACACAAGGAAACACTGTAGAATGCTTTTAGAAAATAAGTTATTACTACTCTTACCATTTATATCTCTTGGTATCATTGGTGACTCTTCTTCTGAGTATCCAGGTTCTTTCCTACCCAGGATACACAGAACTTAAATTATATCCAAACAGAAGGACTTCCTCATCGATTGTCAGATTTGTTTGTTTTCCTGTAACATTGCTTTAGGTAACGAGATTGTTCAAATGGTAATGTCTGAAATGAGTTGTTCCATAAGGAATCGATATGCATTATAAGTAGCCTACTGAATCAAGCCAGTGTTTGTGTTAAGCTATAAAACGCTTCATTACCAAAAGTTGCAAGATGCTTTCATCTACCTTGGAAAGCTATTTCAAAAAGAAGCTGGAGTATGAGTGTTAAGTACACAGATATTTTACACAAACTGTTTACTTGAGCACTTTGCTCTGAGTTACTTTTTATGGTTTTATTTTTGCTTTGTCCACCTCTGAAGTAGATCTGCATAAATAATCTTTGTACAGAATAAAATCATTTGATTAGTTGAGGTTAATGAATTAGTTGTTAAATTCTGAAAATGTGGGACTATGTTCATGTTCCAGTTTAGCTATAAACTAGAATAGTTTATTTGAAACCCGCAGTCAATGGGATGTTGAATTTAGTAGATGTTTCTGAAAATTTTCATACTAAATTTATGACTTTGCAGAAAGTGGATAATGTTATGGGCTAATCACAAGAATGTGAAGGGAAGTTTATCTTGGGTAAGGCCTCAGTACAACCGTACAGATATACTTGTGAGGAGGCCAGTGGTTTTGAATTTTGTACAGTTTGGACAACATTTGTTAGGTAGGTAAAAACAAACTACTGAGTAAGGCAGGTGTGCTGTCAAGTGAATGGTGTGTGTTTGTGCAGTTAAAGACTAACCAATAATGCATGTCTGCAAGGGTCTGAAGATTGCACAGGCTTATGTTATTTAGCCTTCAGTCAAGTTCTGTATTTCTTATCTTGCAAGTGCTTGACCTTACTTTCCTTCCAATATGTTTCTTACTGCTTAACAACGGTGGTCCTGATTTTAGAGTAGTTTATTGTTAGAAGGGGAAAATTAAAATGGGAAAAATGGATTAGGGAAAAGGGCTAGAGCTTCTGTAAAATCCTTGCAGGATTTAAGAGTGAACCTCAAAACAGTCCTATGAGGTAAGGGTTGAAGGCATATTTTAAATAAACCCAGTGGTGCAGAAATGTTCTCACATAAAGGGTGCACCATTGTTACAGTAGGGCAGAAAGGGGGAAGAGGCCAGAGCTCTCTAAAGAGGTGAGGCTGTTACATGAACAAAATCAAAAGAGCATATGCAGCATGGCTTAACTCATGCATTGGTCAAAACTAGGCAACTACAGTGTGAGTTAATCTGCATTTTTCTTTAGCAAATATATACAGATAGATTTTTGCTTGGCTTCTATTAGACTTCTTAAAGGCTTATCTTCTCATGTTTGTATTTTAGGCTGATTATTTTGTGATGCAGAACCAATGAGTCAGTAGCAAAAAAAACAGGCCCAGAAGCTGCCCCCTTTGGACACAGTCAGCAGGACATAGACCAAGATGTCTTCAACCACAAAGATTCACTTGCTGGGTTCTTCCCCTGGATGCAGGATGAAAGGGTAGGGATTACAGTGGGAGCTGCTTTGAGGAGCAAATGTGGTGAGGTAAGGCTGGAGCAGGAACTGCTCTAATGGTGGAGAACAACTTCAAAAGAAATAGTAAGAACAGGTTAAAGAGGACTGTAAAGAGACACAGCTTATGGAGCTAGGCAGTGAAGGAGCTCAGTGTTAATGTTCTTAGCAGAAACAGCTGAGGAAAATGTTTGAAAGATGGACAGTGCTTCAGATCAGAGTTGAGGTGGGGTTAGCTCAACAGTCTAGTGCAGCAGCTGCTAATTAGCAGCTGCCTGTTAGCTCTCAGGTGGGACTGAGCAGCCTGATGGGGTGGGGGAAGCAAGGGGGCCTTGCAGGCTGGCTGGGAAAGACAGCTGTGAGGAGCAGTGTGAGGAAGACAGCAGGTCTCAGTGCTGTGTGGTTTGGAGGAGTGGCAGGGTGCTGAGTAGAATTTGTGGGGAGCAAGTACTAAGCAAGATGTTGGGGAGGAGAAGCTGCAAGGAAGAATACTCATGGAAAGTAATTGCTGTGGGAGAGGGAAGAGAGCTGCTGGGCTGAGCTGGAAGTCTTTGGTGGCACTGCTAGTTACCTGCTGAGTGCAGTGAAGACCTGCAAACCTGGTTCCAGTGCTGTGTTGATTGCAAACTGGTAAGTACAAGAATGCAGTCAGTGTTTGCTTTAATGGTGTTTAATCCCTGTCAAAGAGCAAATGCACAAGTGAGTGAATGAAATGAAGGTGGTGAAGTTCTCACTTTCTTCCTGAGCAATGAGTTGCCGCTGGCAGTGTCCAAAGGACTTGTATGTGTGGGGAATGTATGGGAAGGCAGTATGTCCAGGGCTAGCCAGTGGAGACCAATTCTGTTTCAGTGTTAATTGTTTAGGAAAAAATGATAAAAATACACCACTTGCATGGATTCCCTGCGCAGTGAGAATTTTTGCTATGTGAGATAACTGTGTTAGGATTTGCCAAACCAGGACAGATTGACTTTATCCAATAAATAAAAAAACGCAGCAAAGAAGAAACCTTTCTAATGACCTTTGAAACTACTATAATCTTGGCAGAGCTGTGGGGTAACAAAGCACAAATATTTTAATTGGCTTAATCAGGCAGTTAGAGAAAGGAACCAGTATGAAGGGGTGGGTGTTAAGGTAAGCAGAGTGAGCTCTTGCCTTGCAGAGGAACGCTGCATGGTAAGGGACAGTGGCACTGCCACATGGTAAGGGTGAGAGTGGCACTGAAAAAGGTATTTAATAATGCTTCTCATGTTAGTTGTGCCCAGACAATATGCTGACTGCTGTTGTCATCACACATTGATGTATACAGATTTAATGATTGTGCTAATGGTCAGTTTTCCTGGTCTTTAATGGTATGGGGAGTAGTGGCTTAGCTTGGAGTACATGTAGGAGCCTCTGTGTTTGGCTGTGTAGGCATCTGATTGACCTCTCTGGTCTGATGTACACCTTGATGGTATTGTCTCATGCCGTGATCTCTTTCTGGTCATGTCATGCAAGAAGGCTTGACCACCTGGGGATACACTGATCATTTTGTCTTTGGCTTACTTGAGCCAAAGTCCTAGAGTAAAGTCAGTACTGGGCCATGACAGGACTGTGTTTGTATCCTTCCCCTTCCAGCTGCTTGGTCAAGGCCTTGTATTTTTTTCTTTGCATGGTGGTCCCTCAGGGGTGCTTTCTGTATCTACGCAAGGTGATGAAAGTCCAGGGCTTTGGACTTTACTACGCTTAGGACTTATTACTCTCCAAGCATTACAGGGAGAGGAAAAAAAACAATATGATTAAAAGAGACCAGAAGGGAGCTGTAGTTACTCATTTCTGGAGTACCCAATCACCAGGAGGAAAACATCTGCTTTATGTTGTGTAGCCTGGCCCCCAGAGCAATTTGCTTGAAGGAAGTAAAGTATCAGCATTACAGGCAGAAAAATGAATGGCTCCAAGCAGTGCGGAAGTGGTATTGCTTAGCTGAGAGAACAAGCTTCCCAATCAATGCTCTGCTTTCTATTTTCTTATTTCTAAATAGTATCTTTTGACTGTTTCACGTTTCAATTCCTAAGTATTAATTTATCTTGTCTGTCTCAATCTTCCGCAATCTTTAGATTCTGGTATTGCATCTAAATACTGCAGATCTACGCTGGGTAACATCTCTAAGGTATAACCTATTCTGTCCATTTAGAGCATATTCATTGAGATTGTTTTCACCAACTTAGTTCTCACATCAGCAGCATCTCTTTGGCTGTAGCACAATGCTGCCCTGCCCGTCTCAGAGTGATGTTGCCAAGAATATTCTCCCATCGTGGATCATCTCTGGCTCCTTCCTTCCTTTTGTTTCCTGCCCCGGTTATTTTAAACATGGGTTGCTTGTCCCGCCTTCAAGCCTTCTGTAATGTAGACACCCCTAACCTATGCATCACTTCTCGTTTATCTTAAAGAGGATGGCACCTGCCTTTGGCCAGTGATTCCATATTTTGACATTCATGCGTTCAGTTTTGAAAAGGGCATCCTTATACGTTCTTCTGTGCTGTCTCTGGAGGCAAGCAAAATTATGTTGTTCTCTTCTTTCCCAAAGATGGTGTCTGGCAAAACACCTTCCAAAATGAAACAAAACAGTGAGGAGTCTTGACAAGCCAGACTGCTCTGATCTCTGCCGGGCTCTCGGACTGTATTGCATGTTAATGTCCTCTGCTCTTCCTTCTGCCTCTTGTAAGCAATTTTTCCCTGTGTCTGTACCGTGTGTATATTAAGGTTCTGGCCCTGGACATACAGCTTCTAACTGATACAGTAAGTAATACAAGTAATGAATCCTGAGACTGATAGGAACAATGTTGCAAGGGCTGAAATTTCTTCTTGAAACTTTTAAAATGGTAGGATGTTCGATATTGTCCACTCCAGTGCCACTGCGTGCAGGCAGTAATATCCCATGAGCAAGCATCTAGGTATATCATAACTGGTGCTCCCTAAACAGTAGAGATGTTTCTAGTTGCAAGTGTGCAGCGTGTACTCTTGGAACCAGAAGAGGGTGCTAGAGATCTTTGGCTAGCTCTGATCTCTGCTGATATGCTTGCAGGTTTTGTGCAACAATTRTTTTGGTTAAGGTTTTTTGCGGTTTTGTTTTTTTTAATTACATTTTTAAATTTTAAATTAGTATAAATATTTTAATTTTTGTGATACTTTACTGTGCCAAACCCTAAATGCAGAGACAAATGTACTGTTTATAGAGCTGCTCTACTTTGGTAAAATTTATGACTCTGCTCTTGAAACCACTGGTAAAACTGCTTAGTATAGGTTGGATTTGGCTAGAGATGTTCTTAAGCAGAACAACCTGCATATATAGGTATGTTGTAAACAGTCAGGAGGGAAAGATAGTTCTGTTATAGTTTTAGTTACACAAATGATGTGCATGAACGAACATTTGTTTAAAGAAAAGCTGGGAGCAAAATCAATTTTATTCTCTATTCTGCTGTGATTCTTCCTGTGGGGTAAATCTTCTACTTGAAGATTTCTAGTTGCATTCATGTGCTGCAATGGCACTGTCTCAAACTTATCATTGGATCAAAATTTAGCCTCTCTTCAGGGAGGCCTCAATGTTCCTGCTGAAGTTCACAATATGACAAGCATTCGTTCATTAAAAAAAAAAAAAAAAAAATTGCAATGGGCTACAGAACAAGGTTTCTTCCAATTGTTTAGCATAAAAAGCTGACACTAGAGGACAGCAAAGAAATAATTGGAACATGCTCTCATATATTTGCAGTTAGAATGCTTCTTATCTAAGTTGAGATGAGATGGCTTTTTAAAGTAAACATACAACTTGCAGCTCACTTATAGGAGTTTTCCACTGGATTTTTTATAAGGTGTTCTCTTCACATACTCTCTCCTGCTCTGCTGCTCTAATACTAAACTGTGCCTGCTGTAAACAAGCTTTCAACAGTTGTAACATTCTCCTAGCTTTTGGCCAAAATCTTCAAATCTGGGTGTCTAGCATTAAGCACCTTTATTTAGATGAACAAATGCCTCATTTTTCAAAGATGGAAAGCAACCCAGTTCCTGTTAAGCAGTAGTAGTAACAGATACTCACCATTGTTGAAAATGAGACTTCATGATTTATTTTTAGACTTTTAAATAAAAGCAGTTTTAACTGCCCAAACTTAAGGGAGATAGGTAATAAGATGTATTAAAATGATAGGATGTCTCTGGTATGTCTTGGCAATATTCTGTTTCTTGAGCTGAGAGAGGAGGAGAGCATTTCTCCTCGCTGTTTTTTTGGTCATCACACTAGTTAAGTAAGAGAGGCTGCAGGTGTCCGCATCCTGGATTAAATGGCCTAGAATCCTAGGTCATGTGTTCATTTGCGAGTTCATGCTTTTTGCTCTTCAGAATGGAACTGTGTTGGGCTAGAAAGCTGCTTAAGATTTTTCTAAATAAAAATCAAAGGCTACGTGTGTAATGGTGGCTTGGCACTTCTACAGTACAAAGGTCTTTTTATGTTAAAGCTATGGGGACTCATGGAGCCTGCAGCTGAAGTTGGAGAGGCTGGATTTTGTCTTGGGATCATTTCAAGTGAAATAAAGCTGCCTGCTGCTGTCTCAGACTCCTTGGAAAACAGCAGGAGGTGCCCATCCAACAGGATGGAAATAAATCCTTTCTTGTTACCACTGTGGTGGGAGAACTGGGAGAACTACACATAACCCATCAATAGGAAATTTCGCTCTTCAAGAAAGCCATGAGATACATGGCCTGGGCCTCAGCCTGCGGTAATGAGTTTGCTTCTTTCTGAGCTTGCTCTCCCAAGAAGGCTACAGGTTAGTCATTACAGCAGCTGCAGCCTTTGATAAAGGCGCCTGGTTTGAAGAAACATGAGAATATTCAGAGGAGCATCAGACTGCAGCACATACTACCTCATATAAACAAAAAAAAATACCCTTATCCTCCGTTCTGGCTTGGATTACTTCAAAAGAGTCATAACAAGTTAGGGCTGTATATGTTTGCTACTGATTAAAACTGTGTCTTGGTGAGGCAAAATATAGACTCTGCACTGAGGTCTGAGTGCTCGCAGGTTATTTTCAAGTGTGGGGTGTAGGGACTGAACAAGTTCACCTGGGCAAGGACCTGGAAAAGTAGATTGTGAGTAATTGTGCTGTGTTTCCTTCCTATGCCGTCAGATGGCACTTATGCCAATATAATGACCACGTATCTTTCTAAAAATATCTCATCAGTGGCTGCTTCTGGTAAAGGACACTATCATTTTTCAGTATATTAAATCATGTAGTAACTTTGAAAAACATCAAACCATTATTTTTTTTAACAAAACTAAGATGGTCTCTCCCTCTACCATGTTCTCCCCAGGCATGAAAAGCGGTATAGAGAATTAAGCTGTCTCTGTAAGTTACGTTTCCCAAATATACATACTGAATGCATGACAAATGGTTCCACTTCTCAGGGTTTTTACAAAAAGCAGATTCCCCCCCCCCCCCCCAGAAGTATGTGATTTTATGTTTGAGCAGTGACTTGGCTGACTTAGAAAGACTGTCTCTGACTTCTTTGAATAAGGTTATTTACCATATGTCTAAAAACCACAATGTGTAACTGAGAAACAGAAAGCTCTTCTTGCCCAGTGTTTGTACACAGATTAATATATGCTGGGGTTAAAGTGAACATTTAGTTTAATGAACTCATCATATTTGTTTTGTTGGTTTTATAGATGTTACAATGCACACTGAGTTTACATTTTTGAAGCAAAATCATCAATCAGCAGCTCTTAGCTTTTCTGCATCAGATTTTTCCTAAATAGAATACAAATACACTTTTATAAAATTTAGTTTTTTATTGACATTGTTTATTTTTTCCTAATTATCAGTCCTGATGATATCAAAAAAATAAAAGGTCAGAGTCAGGGTTTTTTTTAACCAGGGTTGCTGTAGCTGATTTACCTGCAGGTGTTAAAGCTTTATTCTGTTCTGTGTTTAATTGAGCGATGAAGATAAGTCACTTCTCTTGTATTGATTTTTGACTTTTTCATGTTCATATTGATTTGAGCAACTTTCACTTTTCCTTTCTGATCTGTCTAGTATTTCTACAGTCAGGTTATATAAACTGCACAGTTCCCATGCACCAGAACAATATTTGATTCGCAGCCAGACAGAGACAGCTTGATTAAAACATTTTTCTCTCCTGCTTCTCAAGAAAATATTTCCGTTCCTACTGGGCTCTTACTAAAAACCTTGTTTATATACAAAGTTAAGATTTTCTTGGACCTAATACTAGCTGACAGTGTTTCTTTAAGTATGCTGATTTGCATTTTATGATTGTTTTAAATCTTACTGTATTCTGGTTCTACATCCATCAACAAGAGCACTGGGTGGAGTAGGTTACATTATAACTCTTCTGAATTTTGCAGTATATCTGACCTTGATGTATGCAGTTGTCTTCAATATGAATAGACAAGGCCAAGATCTTAAGATTTAAGGAAACTGTTCTCTGTGCCATACTGATGGGGAACAGTGATAGGGCAAAATGATTAGAAGTTGTGCCAGGTTCAGTCTTGCTGGGTTGTCTGTAACGGCTGGGCTGGGGAGTGGGCTCATATTCATTGCATTTCCTATTGCCTCCTGGAGTAACTTGAATTTGGGCTGCCTACAGATCCCACCCTCCCTTGTGGGGACGGTATCTAGGACAGTGCTGCAAGGGCTGGGCAGAGGGAGGGCAGCAGGGGCAAGGGCCGTGTGTGAGCCGGTTCTCCAGGGACTCTGTGGGCTTTTGCTTTTTCACATGTTGTTCCCTGAGGGTTATTTGAAACCTGCATCTGAAGGCAGGCTGGGATCCTCGCTGTGCAGGCTCTCCAGGAGCTTGGAGCCGTAGCTGGGCTCAGGGGCTCTGTGTCAGTGCAGTGTTGACATGGCTGATTTAAGTACTGGAGGAGGGAGCCTTGCATGGCCCTGTGAGATGTGTGCTGCTGTGCTGTGCAGTGAGGCGCCCTCCTCTCGGTACGGTTGCTCCTTTAGCAGGCTGTGAGGTGCTGAAACAAGTTGTCTCGTGGCAGGCGTGCAGGTCTGTTCTGCAGAGCTGCTTCCCTGCAGAAGGGAGGCTACTGTAGAGCTGCCAACCAGTCTTGCTGCTGGGTTATTTTCTGTCTCCTTTCTGCAATAGGAACAGCGTGCGAATGTGTACGTGTGTGTGTGTGTGTGTGAGAGAGAGAGGGGATGTTGGACACAAAGAAATGAGAAGAATGGAACCAAATCTTTCAAAATGGTTAAACCCTGTTGACTTCACCGGAGCAGGTTAGTTGCTGAAGTGCCCCAATTACTACACCGCAGAAGCATGCAAACACACATTGTGAACTGCAGTGTGTCAGTTCTGGTTGTAGCGCTGTCAGAGTTACAGGGATGCTGGGGAAAGCTTCGGCCCTAATAATGGATTAGGCAATAATCCCCTGAGGAACCCATTGCTGTTCTTCTGAGCATTTGGTTCTTGCTAGTTGCTAAACAGCTATTGACAATAGAGAGCTGTGTATATTCATTGCAATCAGTTCTTAGTTTTTATTAGCAGTATAAAAGCATATGGAACACAGGAAGGAAAGCAAACCTAAAATTAAATGAATAGGAAGGCAGAGGAACAGGCTTTCTTTGTGAAAGGTTTGTAGGAAAATATTAAAAGGCCTGAATACCTGGCATTAGTCCACATCAGTGGTGGTCCTTTTGCAGATAAAAACTGCTCTCCAGGATCTAGATATCTAATAATACTCTGTTGTTAGGAGTGTGAGAATTGATCCTTAGGGAGGGGGAAGAGAAACGATTTTTGGAAAGAACATTCTAACCCCTGTACAGAAGAGTGATACCAGCTGCAGAGGTGCCTTTGAGATGATGGAAGAAGGTGTATGTCTCTTGGATTTCTTCAGGCTTTTGAAAGTTTAACTGTGAACACAGAAACATTTTTGCCAAGATAAATACAACAAGCAAGTGAATATTTTAAAAAATGATTGCAGCTTGGGAAAAAGTTAAAGAATGGGTGGAATCAGCAGTAGGTGAAAAGCTCATGTTCTAGGTGTAATCTTTGTATTTGAGTAGAGATTAGTGTCTAAAGACATGATGGTGTCAAATATTCCTCAAATGGGAGAAGGGAGAGCCAGTGCACCCAAAGAGCATGCAAACATTTATTTGAGGCATAAGTCCCTGGGACTGAGAAATCTTGTGGAACTAATAAAATTAAGAACATGAGGAATTTTGTGTGCAAGATGTGCTGCTTGTGTGAAAGCACGGGAGTCTAACCTAAAATAATGGATGTGGTAAACAACTGGAGGAAGTGCAAAAGAAACTGGAAGGATGAATGTGTTAACTCTGCTTTACTACTGTGCCGGTGAATATGAGGCTTCCTGACATCCCTGCACAACTACTTAATTTTTTTTTCCATTTCTTATAGAATGCTTCATCAAAACAGAGTCAGCTTGAGGGCAGATACATTGTCTTTAAAATCAGATGGTAGTTACCTCCTGCCAGCCCTCCACAGCCACCAGAGACAAGCCAAAGTGACTAGCTCACATATGCGCAGGACTCAGTGGCAGAACTGGATACAGAACCGTTTCTCTTGGCGCCTGTGCTTGCTTTAGGCAGGAATCCATCCTTGTGGTGGGTTTGTAGTCACATTAGCTGGTACTGGAGGAACACTGCTGGGTCAACTGGCCTCCATATTCCTATGTATTTTATTCCTGTAATTCCTATTCCAACAGCCTCCGCCTTGCTTAAGCAGTGCTGTAGTTTTAGCTAGCTTCCTTCTGGTTTCAAACAGACCTCTGGCCAGTTGCCCTGGGATAATTAAGTTACATACCCCTGGCTTATAAAGCTGCAAAAGCGTGCTGCAGGAAGTGTATTTATAACGTTGGTGTAAGGTTGGGCTACTTCATTTTCACAGTGCAAGTAAAATTATGATTAAAATTTTCTGCTTATTAAAATGTACTCTTAAAACTGGGTTCTCTTCCCATCAGCAGTCCTTCATATAATGTTTACAGTTGTATACTGCTACTTTTAATATTGCTCTAAAATGACCCTATTTCATGTAGCAGTGTAATGGAGTGGATAATTCAAAGCAAGTTACTTCCGCAGCTAGGTTAGCCTTCCTCTCTCCTGTTATATACTCTGAAAACAGGTCAGTTTCTTGAATTATTTTGTGTTTTGTGACTGTCTTTACAGTCTGGACAGAATTGCATGGAATTGTTATTTTTTATGAGGCCAGTGAGAAAATAAGAGATCTGAGTTTTTTGGGGTTAAGATCCTTGCCTGGAAGAGCTGGAAGACAAATAGGTCACAGTTCTCTTTCTAATGGATACATATTCGTCACTACAAACACTAAGTAGTGGAGCCAGTGCCCTGTGTAACTTGTTACTAGCTTCCTTCCATCATAATCAACCAGATGTGCATGCAAATTAATGAGCCTTTTTTAAACAAGTCCTTAATCAGGAGCTGGTGTTCTAATAATTACATCCTGGTTCTTTGAGGGCTTGTGAAGTAGTTACTGATTTAAGGACATCTTTGGCTTGAAAGTATGTGTGTGAGAGAATATTTGGAGACTGCAAAGTAGCTCTTAATCTTCTCAGAAGTCATATTTGTTTGATCATAATATAAATCATGTAGCACTGTAAAATCATACTCTTCCACCAGCTGGGAAAGGTTGCTCTTTGTGTGTATTCTGGTATATGTGACTCATGTTTAGTATTTGAAGAGAATAAACCTTGGGAGGGTATGCAATCTTTAAGAGTTAGTGTCAACTTCTAAATCAATAGATACATTTGGGGACGTGCACACAAATTCCATAAAGTGTGTTCCTGTGGACACAGGGGACAAGCACTTCCTAAATGTGCAGTGTTACCTGTGACTTTGACTTTCACTGAATTGAGATCACAAGAAACTAACTAATACGTAAGAAACGTAAAGCTCAAGATTAGATTTCAGGCAAACACTAAGCGTGAAGAAATCCTAGCTTATCAGAAACTGATGGAGTTGTGCCATTAGCTCCTACTGTGTCAGGATTTCATGCTAGTTGTCTTAATGCTGCAGTTAAATAGCTGATCCTGCAGGCCTTTTATCTTATAACTCTGCTGATCATCTGACTGGGGTATAAGATAGATGAGGAGGGAGTGCTGAATCCTAAATACTATAGCCACCTTCAGTTTGCTTGAAAACGAGATATGTTGTAACGCTGCATATGTTCCTGCTTTTTATTCCTTCCTATGCCTTCTTTTCTCAGCTAAATTTTCATCTAAGTTGGTATGTTGAAGAAGCAATTAAGTTATTGATATTGAAAGAGGTGCTTCAAAAACTAGCAGTCACCTTTCTTTTCTCCACAAACTTCTTCCATGAAATTGAAGGTGCTGCAGTCAAGGATGCCGGTGCAGGTATTTGTGTTATAAGCTGTAAAAGCTGTGGTTAATTAGAGAGAAAAGAATCAAGGGGCGGGAGGGGGGGGGGGAGGGAATGAAATGGAGGTAGTAATTCACTAGTTTCAGACTGTATTGTGTGACAAGACAGCCCTAATTGGGCTTGAACTTATGATAACAGTTGTGACTGTCTCATGAAATATGTGAGACCTTGGCTGATACTAACTGAACAGGCCATTGTCTTTCTTCCTACTAGCAAAAGAACAAAACAAAACTGACCACTAGGTGAATAAATAGATTGACTTCCCCCTCCAAGCATTTTGGGTTTCCTATGATTTCTTTCCCCGGTAAACAGGGGAGAATACAAATGTTTTACTGTTGAACATTAATCTCTTCTTAGCCCCCATACCAAGCAAAATACCTCCCTCCTTATATCTGTGAGAACAATGTGTAAATAACTTGATTTAATACATAATGCACTGACATCAAAACCTCAAGTTTCCAGTTTTATGCAAAGCTATTGAAGAACCTGGGTGGTATGGTATATGAACTGAGAAAACTGATTCCAGAGTGGAAAGAAGGGAAGGTGCTTTAGATTATTTGCTCACTTGTCATTATTTAACCAAGCAATGACAGAACTTCCCCCAGCTGTATTTGACAACAAAGCCACTAATGTTCAAGGTGTTTTTTTTTTTTTTCATTCCCTTCACCTTTCAAGTCTGGCAATGCTGTGTCCTTTAGGGACCTGTGAGAGAGAACATATACTCTGCATCCATCAGAGGGTATAGTTTGCAGAAGGATTACATTTGCTGTACTCAAGGACAGTTAACTTTCTTTTGAAACATGGGGAGTATTTTCCATACCTTAAATTAAAAAAGTTCCATCTACGTCAAGCTCTTGATTTCCAGGAAAGATGAAGACTGCTCAGCAGGATTATATCAACACTGGAATTGTTAACCTAAACACTATCAGGCTAAATGCAAAAGCCCTAGTAGAAACTGCTGACCTTTTGTATGATTACAGCCTCTGCCCTGCTGAAGAACCATAAATGAGTCATTCTGCAATGAAACGTAAACAGGATGCTGCCCCTCCATTGCGTCTTTGTTTACCAACATGTGCTCATTTGAACTGCAATGATATTAAATTAGGTGACAACAGCAATTTTTAGCAAAATATGGATCCACGTTCAGTGCTGTGGAAGTGGGTATTGTCCTCCCCCCTCCACCTTCTTTCTCCAAGCACAAACTAAAGCCTGTGGAGTTCTCATCCTCTTCTACTCAGCCTGAATATTCTTGTTTTGAGACTGGTTAGGATAAAAGTTAGTAGTGATGGCTGAAGTGTATGGATTGCATGGTTTGGGGCTCTTTTTATTCAGGTTTCACCTGGAACTACAAACCAACCAAGTCTCACAACAAAATGAGAGTTACTGTCTCTTTTCTTCTGCCAGGTTTCTTACCCACATGAAAGAGAAGCAGTCAGAAGCCAAAGTAAGTCCTAGAGGTTCAAAGAACATGAAATAGAGTAGCCAGTATAACTATACTGGTTTGATTTGCATCCATGCAAGTTGACTGTGTCTTCACTATGCTTTCCTATGCTTCCTCTTTCCTGCTTGGTGTGGATGAAGCCGTGAAAATTTAGATTTGTCCTTTGTCTTCTGGGATTGTGATAGCAATAGGAAAGCATCCAGAAAATCGGATGGCGAGTTGAAGCAAAGTGAGTAACAGCTAAGTCAAAATGGTTCATGAAGGCATTAGACAAATAATGGAAATAAATTGAACACACAAACCTTGTTTCTGGTTCAGGAAACCCTGTAGGTACAAAATTTTGGAAGCTGGGGTAATGTCCTGAGGAGTAATCACTATGGTTCAATTCTTCATGCACCCATGCTTCTGTTACTGGCTACTGGGGGTGGCAGGGTACTAAAAGTTAGATGGACTTAGTCTGAACTGTAATTGTTCTTATGGGTAGCTCTAGTGAGGTTTGGATTCATAATAACTTCAATTTTCTGTCTTGAGTTGACTTAATGATGTTTTTGGACGCTGTCAAGCTTGTGATCAGTGTTGCTGGTCTTTAGAACGGGACACTGATTTTATGCTCTGGGCATCCTGACACTATTTCAAGGTGGGAGGTTTTTAAAAGTTTATTACATAAGCCAGGATTTGATCAATAAATAATAAAATCATAGTATAGTATCTTGGCAGAGATGGAGGAGAGAACAGTGAAATATATGGATGAAAATTCTTTAGAGATGCTTTGGGGAGCAGAGAATAAAAGGGTGCAAGGGACATGCTGATGTTTGTAAGAACTGAATTCTCAGATTCAGTTGGGGATGACTCCTGGTAGTCTGTGTGCCTTTTTCTCCCAGTTAGCTCTGTTTTGGACTATCTTGTGTCATACTGCATCTGTTTGCATAAGGGGAGATGATTGAAAGGGGATTGAAATCTAGTTGAGAGTCTTGATCCGCAGCAGTCAAAGGGTTCAGAGATTGATAGCCTTCCTGAATCAAAATAGCTCAGGTCTGGATTTTTTTTCATCACAATTGTACAGTCTGAGACTTGCTACTTTATCTGTGGGAGACACAAACACAGATTTTTCAGGCCATTCAACAGAGAACATGATTAGAGCAAGCCTGGCTTTGAGTTGCCAGTTCTGTGCTCCCTTATGGCCTCCAGCACGATAAACTCTCTGCAGTAGCTCTGGGATTTGTCTAAGCTATAACACTCTTTCACCATTTAACTCTGGACATCAGCACTGCCTGGAAGCACTAGTGTCCTTCCTGCTCGGCCCTAAGCAAATCCTTTCAAGCAGGCTCTGAGCTGTAAAAGTCATTCTGTCCTTACAGTGGATTTGCTAAGAGGAGCTTCCCTCTTCAGCCCTTTTATGTGACATACAAACAACTCCCCTATGGAGATTCTTTTTGGCTAATGTTGAAAAACCTGCTGTGCATTTTCCTTTAGATCCTGTCACATCACTCCTTCCTCTGGGGTGAAGAGGAGGTTGGCATATTTGAGGGCGTATCAGAGAAACTCCTGTTATAATTGTCCAAAGGGGATTGCTGAACAGAGTTCCTTTCACACTTTGTTTCACTCCTTCTCCTTTGCTGTCAAAGAAGCAATGACAATGCTATCTGGAGTTAAAACTGGATAATCCTGGTGATAGTGCTTTAGGATGGTCCAGCTTATTTCTTGATGCTATTTTGTTCCTTGAAAAAAAAAGTTTGTCTAAAGATGAAAATTACTCTAATTTGCATCCCAAGCATAGGTCAAAAAGGATGGAAGCAACTAGCCACAGAAATCTCAAATGATTCTGTTTTGAAACATAGCATTAGGTCAGCTCATGTGGACCAGCTACACTGCTGTTTGAGTTCTTCGTTATTCCTGCCTGATTACATGTACATTTGTTTAGTTATGGATCTTGTTACAGCAGGTGCACTGAAAGCTATCTCATCTCCAAAGCTATCATGGGGTGGATATAAACAGCTAGAAATCCTGGCTCTAGAGTTGTATCTTGTTTAGGAGACAGAATGTGAGAGCAGGAGCAGAGAAACAGACCTTTTCTCCACCAGATTGCTACAAACAAGCAAATCTCCACAGGAAACTTGAAGTTCTCTTTTTCTTTTGTCACCCTTCTTCTTGGGATTGGAGCACGAGGTTCTGTTTATTTTGTATTTTTTATTGTAGGTGGATTTTGGGAACCATTTGGGGTTCTTTATAAAATGTACTGAAGCTTTTTTACTGTCTCCAGTACAACAGGAATGAATCAAAAGTTTTCAGTTAAATTAGGGCTTTTTCCTACATCACAGTCTTCAAAGTTTGTTTGTTTATGTGAATACATATATGCAGTAAACTGCTGCTAGCAAGTGATGCTCTCACCATTCATTAGAAAAGTAATGTTTCAAAAGGCTTTTTATGTGACTTATAATGTTCAGTTGCAAAGCACACTTGGATCATGAAGAGTTAAGGTCAATCCCAAATGCCAGTAAAAGAATAATTTTTAAGTCTTGGATTTGAAAAGTTGAATATCGTGGGATCCTTCTGAAAGACTGATCAGTGAACCCTAAGCTCTGCAACAGCTGGAAGCTGGGGAAAGAGAGTTATGCCTTGAGCAACTTTAAAAAAGATAATTTCACTTGTACGTACAAAGGGATCTTTGTTCTGTTGCATTAACTTGGGAATTTGTAATTCAACTATTCCCCAAACAGGTACTGTTGTGTACATCCAGTGCTAGTTTTTGCCATTGTTTCCTTTTGTTTTTACTCCAGGCTTTTTATACCCGAACAAAGCAAAATGGCTTTGATTTAAACAGTGTGTTACAAAAGGTCATATGGATTTGCAATCTGACATTGATAATCATGCACGTTGTAGACACCTTCAGAAAGTTACTGTGTTTTTTTCCTTCATCATTAGTTCTCAAAATTGATATTCTTGAGATAAGATATTAACTACTGTATACATCTACTTTTGGTAATGGTTGTTGTGGAGTTCCCTGTCCTGAATATCAACCAGTAAGATCCTAGATTTGATCTGATTTCTTCTGACTTGGGAACATCTAGTGCTATGTTTAAGGATACTCCTGGATCAGCTAGATGAAGCTGTTAGGAAGAAAGCCCTTATCTTTTATCTGTTCACTAGCCATCTTTATCTCTGCTAATCTGGGAATGAGAATGAGATACAAATTTGGGTGAAGTTTCATGAGACTGCCGGAGCCAATCTAACAGATCATTGCTATTGCAAAAGAATTTTACTTCTGGGGCAGTTGTCTACTGGCTCTGTGGTCCTCCATCCTCCAGTCCCCATTGAAATAGCTCGGATGCTGTCTGACCTCTCAGTGAACTGATTCAGCTCCTTACATTGGCAAAAACAAACAAACCAACCCCCCCCCCACACACTTGCTTTTTGTTGAGAAGAGAGTAGAACTGTTTCTTTGGGTAACTGAGAGTTGTTTGCTTGGCCCATCTTGGAAAATTTCACCTTGGCTGTCAGACAGAACCAGCCTGCTTAAATGCAATTCCCAGTAGTGTTTTAAAAAGAAGTCAAATCACTGGTGTAGCTCTGCAGCTGACATTCTTCCATGCACTTTAAAGTTAGCATGACCTGTAAGTGTAGCGTCTCATAAATCACCAGCGTGATCTGAAACCAGCTGATCCAGAAAGAAGTACCTCAAGTGCATACAAATAGCATGTTGTTTGGAGATTGCATGGTTGATGGAAATGAAATGGACTTAGTGTGTGTCTTATCCTGATAAAGCTCATATCTCTTGTTTATCTTCTGCCATTCTGAGCTAATAGGTTCATATCCAGACTTTTTAATATTATGCAATGAAGTAATTAAAAATATTAAACAAAACAAAGATAGATTAACTATTTTTACATACTCTGCCTTTCCTCTAAATCAGTCAGATTCCCCTGTAATTTTATGCAAGCATGATTAGGAAAAGTATGTGATGGGTGAGCAGAGAACACACGACAATTTCTTAAATGTAACAACTGTGTTTGTGAAGAAGGAGAAATTGCATGTGACAGCTTGCTTTTAGCCGTTGGAATGGATCTGGACTACTTTTATGCTTGCTAAATTTTGTTCAACCTTTGATTTTTTCATAGCTTCCTCATCAGTGCTTAGTTCAGTCTGTTGTTCTGGGTGCCTATGCATGGCGGGACCCCCTCCGGCTCCCAATCAAGCCTCCCAGCACCATGATTGACCCTAGTGTTGTGCTCGGCAGGATGGGGAGCAGCATGCTCGAGGACGTGCAAGAGCCAGTGTTAGGAACAGGCGCTTTTCTGGATGCAGAATATGAATCCTGCTGTTCTAGTGACTGGTCCTCCATAAAGGAGGATGTTGTTCTGCAGGCCCTATGGTTTGTAGCAAAAATGAAGCAGAGCATTAAAAGTGGTGTTTCCTTAGAAGTAATTTTGTTTTGTAAATAATGGTAGATTTACCATTCACATTGATGTCCTATTTTATCCCAGCTCTGGTGCATACTGGGCACTCAATGCAGCATGTTTATCCTGCTTTAATGCTTACACCCTGATGGGTCTTAGCACCATGTCTCTCCTCTTTCTGCCGTTTCTGTTGTGCAGAAGGATGGATGGTAGCTGGGAATTCCCACAGGAGAGTAAGGAAGTCCTCTAGCATTATACATTTTGGTGCAGTGAGTGTGCCAGGTTACGGGTAAGCCATGCTCTTAGGCTGCAGCATGTGGCAGCAAGCATGATGTGGTCTAACCTTGCTGAGGGCTTTAGGTGACTTGTCACCTGCAGCAGAAGCAGGCAGCTTCTCAGGAATATTGAGCAGAGCACCACTGTACCAAAGTGTTTAATCCTGGGGGGAGCAGCAAGTTCTCCTGCAAACTGTGTGGCCTGTCTGGGGATGATAATCCAATGCATGTTGCTGGAACATGGCATTGCTTGTTCAAGGCCTTCCTCCTCCTCAAATTCCCAAATAGCAAACCAACATGTTCCCAGGACTATTGCTTATTTATGCAGTTGTAAATCAATGCACAGCACAGAAATAAATCCTGTTAACAAATCACCAATCCTTTCCTCCCATCTTCCTGATACATTTATATGTAAAAGCCAAACTTCTCCTGTCTCTTTATCCAGCCTCAGCATGCTTTTAGATGTCACTAATATATGGTGTTTAAATGCCAGTTTACATGGGTTAGAGTATATTTGCAGAACAAAATAATAAATTTCTTTTCCCCCCAAAAGAAGTTCTATATACTTTCCTGTTCATTTAGGTGATGCGTAATATTGCTGTATGGCAGTGCTGCAGAATCTTCCCAGGTTATTCTGGATTTGAAGGAAAACAGTGTGTTAGTTTAGGCATTTTATTTACTGAGTAGGCATAATCTATATAAAATTCTGCATTGTTTCTATGTAAGTGGGACCTAAAATGTGTTTTCATGTACTTAAGACACTTTTTAAGATGCCCAGAATGTGATTGCTGACAAGAAGTCACCAACAATTGCTGCATTTATCCTCTACATTCATGTCTTTCTTCTTGTAACACACTAGTCATGTAGTCTTAGCTATGTTTACATCTTAGCATGCCATATCTGAGCACTTAAGTTCATTAGTAACCTCTGTCTGTGGCAGATGACCCTTACTACATGCCTGTATACTGGAAATGATTTTCAAGCCTAATTGAAGTTAGACAGATACTTTCTGAAGTTCAAGTTTTGCTAGCAGTTTGGGGGTCTTAGAAGTCCTTGGCATGCTTTTACTTTGCAGTTGTTGACCCAGTTAATGAAGAAAGTAGGTCTTCTCCATTTTAGAACTGCCAAACTGTTTGGTTCAAATATACTTCTAATACTCTCCTAACAGAAAAAAAGGTGTGGGAACATGGAACTTCTGTGGTGCTTAGTATTCTCTGCATATTCATCTGCACGCAACTAGGCAGCTCTTTAATTAAACTAGATAATAACTATTAGCCCAAAATAGTTATTTTTCTTATCTACCACCATCAAGGACACCTTTTAATGAACATAATAGTAAGTTTTGAAGTTTCTTGAGCAGTTTTGTCTCAGCTAAAGCCTGGACATTAGCTGTGCTGAAATATGTGCAGCAGCTGTGCTGCTGTATTCCCAGAGGAGTATGTTTAAGTGCACTTTAGCCTTTGCCAGTTTACAGAGCTGCCTTTTAATCCTTGTGCAGTGCTGTCAAGTTTTACTGGGAGACTGTGTGCTGTGAGCGCCTGTTTGGGTACACTCCTCTACGCTTGTGATGCAGACTCTAAAAGCAAGTCTGCTGTTGTCCTGTAGGGTAATATTAGGCATCACTTTACTTCTCTAGGCTTCTGTATTTTCCATCTCGGCTTTCATCTCTGTAGACTATAAGCTGATTCTCTCTTGCTATGGGCTCTTACAGTGCCTGCTGGAAAGGGGTCCTGAGATTAGCTTCAGGTGTCTCTGGGCATTGCTGTAGCATGAGCAGGATCATTTGGGAAACGGAGTGCCTCCAGCGTGAGCAGCCGCTCTTTTTCAGTTTGGCCTACTGCGTGCTGCTTCTGGGATGCTTCTGCTTTTATACTAACTGCTGTGAACATGACATTAGATGATTTGGTAGGAAATATACAAATTTATTTCTATACTTTCTTCCCTTTTTGCTTGTCTTTTGAAAGAAATGTTTTAATAACATAGGAGGACAATAATGTTATTTGGCCTGTGTCATGCACTGATAGAGGCTGATCTATTTTCGCTGTTCAAAGCCTGTGAATTTACAATCTGCCAACACTAGTGGACAGCAGTGTAACTGGTCTCTCTGTCTAGTCCTGCCTGCTTGATATTCTCTACCAGCAGTAATCCCTCTTCCCATAAAAGCAGCATGATTTCTGGCTGCTGAACTTGTAGGCAACTTCTGAAATATAAAGCCTTTGACTTACTTAGGGCCATTGCTTTAAATAATGCATATCTGGAGTCCCTATCACCAATAACCTCTGCCCACTGTGCTTATTTGCTTTATAGTCTCACTTGAGGTGAAAAGGAAATCTTTATCTTTAAATTAATTTAACCCCCTAAAATCCATGAACTAATAATGAATAGAAGTGCTAACATCACCTGCCACAACTAATAGATGCTTCATGAATAGCTAAGCTTGCTTTCGCAATGGCACAATGTCTTCCTTCACTGTGGAGGAGGACAGTCGATCAGACCTTCACCTTTTTTTGGTGATGCACGATACATGCCTAAAATGTGGGAAGGAACAGAAGGGACTAAGGGATTGGGGGAAGAGGCAGTACAGAGGCAGTGTAGTCAGAGGAGGACAGTAAGCATTTGGAGAAGAGTAGTAAAAGAGATGAAAATATCCTCTAAGAAGGAGAATCAGATTTGTGTTGTAGAAAGTCTGTCTCCTTCTTTAGCTGAAAAAAATACATTATTTATTAAGGCTGCTTAATGCTTTCCATTAGAAGACTTTACTTTCTTATTACTTGGCCAGATTTTAACTGCATGGGCTGAAATTCTGAGTGCTGGGAGTCTGTCTCAAGCTGACTCATGTATGGATGTATTTTTGAAGGGGATCAGTGGAGAGTGGGGAGGGTTTTGGCCACAACTGCTCAGCAGTCTTTGAGAATGTAGGCAGGGAACTTTGAATGCAAAGAGACACAAATCACTTGGGACAACAAACCCAGAGAGAACAGATTAGCCCTGGCTAGAAAATAAAAATACCACTGGGATGAGAAAAGAGAAGTGAAGCCGAGGACTAGATAAGGCTATAAATTGATGCTAAAGATGTGCCTGGGGCAAGAAAATGTTGAGTGCAGTGGACAAGAAGGGGTCAAATGGGCTAGGCTGGGCACAAGGGTCTGGGCTACCTAGAGCCCTCTTTCCATTGGAGCCTCGGATAGAGCTCAGCAGGGGCAGCGTGGAAATAAATCCATTCACATACAGGTTTGGTTAGATAGTCTAGTGATGAATGCCATAGGAAAACTCAGTGGGAGAGTAATAATAATGTTGTCTGAGTACAGTTTGAATAGTGGGCAGTAAAGACATGAGGACACATTCTGAACAAAGAGAATCAGAAATGCTGATTGAGCAAAAAAAAATTATAGGGGAAGGTTTGGTTTAACAGAACCACCCAATCCAGTAGTTCTGGACAAAAACTTCAAAATTGTCTGAAACTGTCCATTTTTTGATTCTTTTCATTTGGAAACTAAACTTTGTATTTTTTTAGTGCAAAATGATTTTTTTACTCTGAAAATTTACCTTATTGGAAAGAATTCATAAAAAGAAAAAGGCAAAATCAGAACATGTTCTGAAAATATCAAAGGAAAACAATTACTAATCCAACAGCAATTTTCAAAATGTCAGCTTTTTCCCTCAAATCAAGCTGAGAAGTGATTCAAAAACGTCAGACTTTCTTAGGACAGAAAAAACATTTGTCCCACCTATGTTGCAAATGCAACTCTAATTCTGGTGCTCTCCACCTTGTACATGCTGACTTTTCAACCTTAATAATAATCTTCTCCCACAGTGTGTGCATGAGTGTAAGGAAGAAATGCATCAATCACATGAAGCTTTGAGGGTTGTAATTCTAGCTGTGCTGAAATTGCTGGGAGTTGTTTGTCAGTTTTGCTGCAGTTGAGCTCTTGTGCTCTGTTTCCCGTTGTGAATTGCCATGTGTGGCTCCCTTGAGTTCTTGCCATGCTTCTCTCAGAGAAGGTCTGCTTATGTCCTTTATCTGTGGAAGAGAAAAACAAAATGGAAGCCTGGAATAGAGGTGAAAAATGCTGTGTGGGAACCTCTTCTCCAGATGGGCAGATGGTAGATGAAGAGACTTGGCACAGCTGCTTGGCTAATGAGCTTCTCCTGGACTGGACAAAAGGTCCCATACAGCTCCCATGCTGCCCTCACAGCCTGGGCTGAACAGGCTGGAGACGGTAGTCAAGGATATGTGAGGACTTTGATGTTACTGTTGTTGCTTTACTGTAATAATTGGTAGCAAAACCAGTTTTGACTAAACAGAGGCCAATAACCTTGTGCAGCCCAACATTCAACTTTTGTCAGGTGTTTTCATGAAATGCCTTCCCTGGTTGCCTGCCTGTTCCCTTTGGTTAATAAGTTCTAAAGCAGTAGTCGGGCTTGTGGCTTCTTTTATAAGCCTATGTTTATATTCATTCTCCTGAAAGGATCTAGTTTTGACATATTTAATTAGCGGCAAGAACCCAGAATAAAGGCTAGCAGGTCTGAAGGATACATCAGGTCTTTAGATCTGACTAGTAAATATTTGCTTTTAGGAACTTACTGTGGTTGATTCTAGCTTAGATAATACTTTGGTGTATATACTTTCATCTGATGAAATATGGCCCAGAAAACCATGAAGCCCTTGGCAGACATGCAGTTCCTAAATACCTATATACAATGACTGATTTCTGCTTGACTACAATGCACTCTTCTTTTGGCTTGAAGTTTCACATATGTCTCAGGCAGTGTTGTATTGCTCCCTGTACAAGATATGCATAAAGATCACTGCACGTTGCTGTTATGTAGTCATTCATGTCATTGTGCACAGCAGCTATTTAACCTTGTACAGTAATACTAAATTGCAAATCAGGATCTGAAAGTAATAAAACTTCAGCAATAGTTCTAAGTCAGGATATGATAAACTTGTATCTTGCATCTTTCTAATGCCTCCTGGGAAGTCATTTTTGAGGAAGGGATTTTGTTTGCTTTGTGTTTTTTCTATTAAACCGAACATATCTAAGATGAAGCTGTTGAGATGCAATAAACACAAACCATAAACAATCAATTTCTATGGAGTTGCTTTTCAAAGCAGGACCACATCTTTGAGGAAATTTGTTGAAATTCATATTTACCCAATCTGTCTGGCAGTGCTGGCTTGTCTTGTGGTAGCTTTCATTGGAGATTGTTGTGAAATGTTTATTTTATTCTTTTTCTCCTTCTTTCCATACATTGCTTCCTAACTCCTGCTCCCCCATCCCAACCTAACAACAAAGAGATTAACTAGTCTCCACCACAAGCACTCTGGAACAAAAAGAAAGGACGTATTTTTCATTGCGAGAAGAGAAGGTTGGTGATGATCCTTGGCTCTTATTTTGCAAGCACATATGAATGTGTTTGGTTTCCTGGGCTTTTTATATGTATGAAGTTAAAAGAACTATTCATGTGAGTAAAATTAAACATATACTTAGGTTTACAGAATTGAGGCTATGCTATCAGATGTTTGGAGGTTTGTTTGCTTTCAACAATTAATTAAAAATGATGGAAAGCTGCTTTTAATGTGCCATTAAGGAAAAATAGTCATTAGAATTGGTAATCTATAAAAGGCATTTAGGTCATAGATAATTTCCAGACTGAAATTATTTCTGTAACATTTTAATGACTGTGTCCCCAGTATGCATTCTGGCAATTCCACTAATTCTATCAGGGCTTTTTGTTTGTTCGTTTTGCTCTTGTTGTTTCTGAAAAAGACTTCCAGTGCAATCACAGGTGATGCCAGGACAGGGCTCTGCTGATGTGTTCCTTAGGTCATTAAGCTAACAGATGGCAAATGTATTTAATTTCCAGTAAGGGAATATTAAACATGAGAACAAAAAAATCTTTCCTACTCAGTAGTCTTCCATTTAACAGATATTCTGTCATTCTGTTATGTTAAGGATTTTTTTTTTTTTTTTTCCCAGAAAGGCCAAGGGGAGAATTGAAAGTTAAAAAGCTTTTATTCCACTGGACTACTACGAAGGAAGGAAAATGCAGAATACTTCTAGACTGTACGTAATAGGAGTTGAATGTGCTGGATAGTAAATCAGAGAAGATACCATTGTAGCATATGGCACAGATAAGAGCTCAGCTAGAGCACTTTTTTGCAGATAGGTCAGGCTGCATTGCTTCCTTATCAGCCTGTAATGCAGCAGTGTGAATAGATATACAGACATTGCTGTTGTGAATGAATAATATCACTTATATATATGACTCGCCCACAAGAAAAAAATATATAGAGCTACCTCATTATCTTAACCATATTAAGTACTCCTGTTATGTAAGGAAGTGCTCTTCCTGTGTGGGGTTTTTTTTTTTGGTTTTGTTTTCTTTTTAAGTGATGAACTGAGTATCAGTGAGAAATGACTAAGGGTGTCCTGCATCCCAGGCTAACCTTGCAAGCCACTGATTAGCATTCATGCTAATGTAAGTACCGCATAGGTATAAAATGCTGAGCAGCAGGCTCCAGTTCCATATGTAATGAGCTGGAATGGCTCTGTTGGGGAACCTTTCTATGTGTATGTTGCACCTTAGGAAGAAATAATGGTATACAATTAATACTGTTGAGTCTCAGTTTGAAGGGCCAGCATGATCACAGCTTGTTTATATGCAGATCGGTATTTTTGAACTAGGACCCAGAACTGATGGGAATGGCTTTTGAAGATCTGTAACCCAGGAGCAGAGGTTCCTTCTCCTGTTTCTGTGGAAGCTTGAGTCATTGCACGCAGAGTTGAATACGGTGAGAAAGGCAAGGTGGAGGCATTTGGGGTAGGGAAACCAGCGATCAGATTTAGTGCAATAAATGTTCCCTGACAGCTTTTAAGTAAGCATTTCATGAAGTATATAAGTGGATCAGTAGAAGGTTTTTGTGCTTTTCTGAGTGCCAGTAAACTGAATAACTGTGCTACAAAGGTGAGTTTGTATCTTTGGTTTTGTCTGTTAGTAACTGCAGCTCTTTTCTTTCTGTGATTCCATACCTTGTAGTGTATGGAATGATGTTGCAACACATCAGAAGGACAAAAACAGTCCTGTGGCAGGATAGGATACAATCCTCTAGAACTGTTGCTCTGTAGGCAGAGAGGCCTTTCTACATGTTCCCACTCCAAGGAGTCCATCCATTTTTAGTAAAATCCTCTGAGTTTCAGCCAGTGCTTAGACACTGTGAGAACAGTAGAATGATTGACATGTATTATGCTCTGTGAACAAAAGTAATTCATTAGGAAAATGAAAAGGTTTAAGGCACTTCAATATAGGCCTTGAGAGAAACATTTTCTTGCCAGATGTTTTGTCCAGTATGTGCCAAATAACCTGAAGAAGGACTGGCATGCCAAAAAACTTGTTGCCTCTTCCCCAGCTATATTGTTTGGTCTAATGAGACATTACCTCTTCCTGTAGACTTTGCTTGGCTTAGTCCTTCTATGACTGATGCTAAATGCCCTTCCTGGAAAGTCAGACCCCACTGTTTTTTATGAGTTGCCTGACAGATGCTGTATCTCTGTCCCTCTAGGATGTTCATGCCACCTTTCATGAAGTTTTGTTTGTGAGTGGGAATACAGAATGGAAAACCCAATATTATCTCTGAAAGAAATCATGACTGTTCTCTGAAGTTTTGTGGCTACCCAAGATAACTGCCCAGTTACGTAATGTTTGGTGGTATTATGCCCCTTAGCGTTAGACTGGGGCAAGTAAACAGTGTAAGGGACCATCACCCTGCTCTGGGACATAGCTATTAACCCTCTCTGGTGCTGAGTCAGCACCTCTCCTTGAAGGCTATGTTGGCTGAACTCCTGAGATCCATTTAGCACTTCAGTTACTTCTGTCTGATAAATCCTGCAGGAGGAAACAGTGGCAGTTTTCTGAGGTGGGAGTTTCCAAAGGTGTGCGTTGAAAGATTTGGCCAATTATGTTGCCTCTGTTCAGTATAGATATGTATGTGCTGTTAACTCCTACTTCAAGATGAGTGCATGCTTCACAAGCATATCCCTTCTAAATATTCACTGGTGAGGCCAAGACACTTGCTTTTCGTTGTGTGACACTGACTGTTGCTTGCTTGCGTTGCTCTAGCATTGGAAAACATCGGTGTTGGAGCAGAACTTTGCTGTGGTAATCGCTGCATGAATAAAGGGAATACAGGGAAAACCTACCTGCTCCCCAATTGAATTTCACTCTAGGGATATAAGACTGATAGGACAGTAAGGCTTATAGGTGTTTTCTTCTGTCACAGGAACTAAATCATATAATCTTATTCATAAACCATCATTAAGCACCATCTTAAAAGTAAATGGATCTTAAATAGATCTTTTTGTTCTCACTGCTCCTTGAAAGAATCTGGTTAGAAATCCTGTTCCATTTGCAGGCTGAATTAACTGATGGCCTTTGTTTTATTTAGTTCTTTTCCTTCCCCAGTGTTTAATTCCCTGATGTATTCATACAGAACAGCATATCATCTCTGTCTTTGCTTCCTACACTGGACAAATGAGCTCTTTTAGTGTAGGATAGGCTTTCCATTGTCATCTTCATCCTAGAAGAGTCTGTGTTCCAGATTTATACACTCCCAATATTTATACACTTCCACTTGAGAAGTAAAAATGCCGATGCACAAAGCCCTGAAAAAACCTCTTGCACTAAAACTTACAATTCTTTCTTCTGTGTATAAGGAAAATTAGTTCAGTCTCTGATGGAAATGTTTCTAACATATCTTAATCCTGCATTTGCCTTTCCATGCCAACATCATGCAGGTAGATCACACATGAAAACGGATGGTGTCTTGTCTCCAGCTGCAGCCAAAATATGTGGTTTGGCATACATGGAGAACAAGGGATAGCCTGGAAAAGCATCTTTTTGATTATGGTATCTCTCCTGGTAGACAAGTATATGGCCATAAATGGGTGTAGGACAAGCAGATGTGATACTTTTCCTTAATATTTCCTCTTTTCAGCTATTTTCAGCTCAGTGACTTCCTGAGACAAGTGGGGTTTTCTATATACTTATTAACCATAAGTGAATTTCTCTTCCATGAACATGTCCATGTTCCCTTTGAAACCACCTAAACTTGTGATAACTACAATATCCCTGACAGTGCTTTCTCATGGTCTACCACCCATTGCATGAAGAATCAACTCATTTTATTTTCAGCTTAGCTCCTATTAGTTTCATTTGACACTCTAATTCTTTGATTGGAAGATGCAGTGAATAATTGATGCCTGTTCACTTTTTCATTACCACTCATGATTTTGTAGACCTCTGTCATATTGTTCCTCACCTGTGTCTTTTTCAGACTGAGGAGTCTTAACTTTGTTGTTTCTTAGAGGGAAACAGTCCACACCTTTGAGCATCACTGTTGTCCCTTCTCTGAAGCCTTTTCTGTTCTATTATGTCCTTTTTAGGATGAGAGTAGTGGAACAACACACATTCAATTTCTGGATGAACCCTGGATTTATACAGGGGCATAGTGTTCTTGTTTTTTTATTCTCTGTTCCTTTTCCAATAGTTCTTAATATTCAGTTTGCTCTTTTGACTGATACTGAACACTAAGCTGACATGTTTATGGAACTACTTATCATAACCTCAAAATCTTGCTCTTCAGTGGTAATGGTCAGCTTGGAATCCATCACCTGACACCTGAAATTAGGATCTTATTTTTTGTGGGGTTAACTTTGTTTTTGTCTGCACTGACTTTCATCTGTATATTATTACCACCCAGTCATTCAATCTCGTGAGGTTCTTCTGAAATTGTTGAGAATTGGCCTTCTTAACTACCATGAATAAATAAGTATCATCAGCAAACTTTGTCACCACATTGCCTTTTCCAGGTCACTTTGAATTTGCTGAACAGCAAAAGTCCCAGTGCAGGTCCTTGCAGAACTCCACTTGTCACCTCCCTTCAAGGTAAAAACTGATTATTTGCCTCTTAAGTCATGGCTGCTTCATTTCCTTAAGTCTTTGGTGAAGGACCTTGCTGAAAGCATTAGAAATTCAGAGAGTCTGTAGCTGTCAACCAGACATCCTCACCCACATGCCTGCTGATCTGTCCAGAGAGCTCCAAGAGGTTTATAAAGTAGGACTTTCCCTTACAAAACCATGCTGACACTTTCCAAGTATACCTCTCTCTTCTCATGTCGGTTAGTGTACCCACATCCTTCTTTGCTTCCAGCTGTTTGGTTCCCAGTACCATAGTGGTATGGCTGTATGAACTACTGAATTTGATACTCTCTTTTGACTGCTTCCATCATCCAAGTTGCTCATGGTCAGTCACAAGACATGGTCCAACTCTGTATCAGGAGTGGAGTCTTCCTATGCACCTACATTTCTGTGAAACCAGCAACAACATTGGCATCCTAACCCTTTTTGTCAGGTAGAATGGTGTCCTTCTCTGGGAGTTTTCCTGCTTCACAAAACAGAGGGAGATGTGCCTGTCACTGGAAACCAAGGAAACACTGACTTGAGGGGTCAGTTTTGGTGTGGGAGGCTCATTGTGTTGGAGGCTCAGAGATCACCTGCTTCTTGAAGAGTATCCTGCTGCTTTTCTGTTCCTACTTCTTCAGATTTGTATTGATAGATTTAACCGATAGATTTAACCAATAGATTTCTATAGCCTTTATCCCAGGGTTATTAGTGAGAATATTAAATGACAGGTATGCCCTAAGACTAATGTGAGAGGACTCTTCCCTCCACAGTGACAGTTCTTCATCCAGCACAGCTTGCTGACAGCTCTCCTTTAGCTGCATGCTTGTTTTAACAGTTCTTGCACTAATTTCTTCTCTGACTGAGCAAGTAATCTTCCACAAGATGCTGTAGCTGATGTTTATCAACGTTTGTTTCCTTTGTTTGCTTTGTCAAGAAGCTTGCTTTTCTTCCTAAAGAAAGATAATAGGTTAGCTTGGCTTTGCCTTTGATAATATGTTGCATTCTTCCCCAGTTTCTGTTTCACTCTATCTTTAATTAGCTTCCCTTTCCTAATTTGTTCTAAAACCCTAAATGTCATTGAAGTTTCGCTAATGGATCTTATCTTGTCTAATTCACTTTATCCATCTATTCTTTGAATAAGGGTATTAATTTTCTATTATCCACTCATACTTGACCTCCACTAACTAGAGAGATTTCTGGAAAATATTTGCTATCAAAAATGTTATTTAACATAGAGTGCCTTAGGAATTCCGAGATGGAGTTTATCTGGTTCCCTTAATCAAGGGTGCACAAAGTCATCGAGTTTTGCTTCTACTTTGAGGTAGCTTTCATTTTCATCTCGTTACTCCCAACTTCCCTTTGCCCTGGTATTAGCATTTTTTCTTAATGAATATTTTACCTCTGATTTCAGCTACTTTTATGTCCTGCCTGAATAATCTATCCATCCTTGCAGTAGTAGAGCCATTCTGATTTATGTAGCTACATGTAGCTGAGTGTTTAATTTCTGTTACAAAGTCACACTCAATTCTCAAAGTTTTCACATCATCACTGTGCTTCTTGACTCTTAAAATGTTGCTTCTGGTTCAGTCATCTCTTATGTTTCTTGCCAGCAACTTCGACTAACTGAAATTATTGATACATAACTCATTATTTTGTGCTTGCAAGTACATGTTTTAGTGTATGCTGACTCTTGTCCAGTAAACTACTTCAGTATGTGTTAACTTGATTCAGTAATGGTTTCATAAACTTCTGTATTTGGTCATGCGACTAATTTATAGAAGTTCAGCCTTGAGTAATACACTTACTCTGCCACTGGAGTATGTAAATATTTCTTTTCAGTGTAACTTTGAGCAGCTTTGGTGGATGCTGAGATTACACAGAAAATGCCTGTTTCTGCATTTCCCTGAAATGAGTTTGATCTGCATAGGTCTTGCAGGAAGTGATCTAAAACTTTTTTGTTTCTTCATCTGGCATGATCAAACTTGCGAGAAAGTTTATTGAAAGAGTTACCTAGTGTTTCAGTGGCAGAAAACAATTTGTCACTGTAGCTGCCTGTGGTTTCTGCTGTTGTTTAATAAATGGAGAGAACATAAGGTTGCTATGGGAGTGCTCTTTCTGCTGCTTGGATAAAGCATAACCAGGCCGAGGAACTCAGCACACTGCCTGCTGTGAGCGTGGGGGCTCTTGCGAAGTTTTCATTTTGAACAGCACTATCTTTTCTGCAGTGATATAAGCCAAGGAAGGTCATAACCCGTCCTTGCAGCTGTACACAAGCAAAGTGCTATCGTCGGTGCTGCTGCAGAATGCCCCTGTCCCAGTGCTACCAGGCGTCATAACACTGTGTGGTGGTCTTTGCGATAAGCACAGCCAGGGGCTGGGATAAGATTGCTATATGTCCTTTTATTCAAGGCTTAAGATATATTATTGTTGCTTTTATCTGCAGAATATAAGGTCTGCTTAGCTATGTGTGGTGCTTTGTTCCAGTAAGAAAATAAACTGGGCTATATGCCCACGTAGAAGTGGGAGTGGGAGTAAATATCTCCTCTTGTGTGCGTGATTTCCACCTGTCTCCAGTGGTGTCTGGATGCCAGACTTCACCTCCAGAAACTGTGTTTTGCAAAGGTTCTCAGGGATTCCTTCCCATTCCTGCAGCCTTCTGCAGCATATTTTTTTGATTGCTTATTTTTACGTTCTGAATCACTGCTGTGTATAAAATTGCCAGAAGTCTGGATACCATAGCATAACATCTATTTGTTCTGCACCCAATACATGGAAAAATTGTGTGGATATGTGTGTGTATATACATATATATATGTGTATATATATATATATATATGTCTCTCTCTCTCTCTCTCTCTCTGTTTCTGACATACTGAGAGTTGTTATTATGGCATATTGCTCCAGATGGAATCATTTTGAGCTCTGTATAAAATATTATATTTCCTTCTAGATATAGCACATATGTTGTATTTATTACTATAACTGTAATGAGTCATTAAGACAGTACAATAATTCGGGTTAATTGCTTTCCATCAACTAATTTTCAAAAAATGATTTATTTCCCTAATCAGATTATAAAAATCAACCCTATGATGGCACACAAGATATTTTTATTGATTTGATATCACTTATTTCAGGCTAATTTAAGGTGTAAAGAAAAAAAAAAGTTGTAAACAAAACCCTGATACAGTGTTGAGACTCAGGCACAAAAAGAGCAAGTAGAGAATAGATAACAGTGAATAATGTCTGGCAGTTGGTATTAATTTCATAGATTCAGGGGATTATACCAAATTAAGACAGCCAGAGACAATGTTTTCAAACTGCTGCTTCAGTGGGGTTGTTCAGCTTTGCTCAGGGGTGATCTGATTTAATGCCATGCTAATCACTTTCAAACAAAAAGACCTCATTCCTTCTGCTGCTTTCTCTTTAAAGTAAAGGCATTTGACAAAAATCCTCATGAATGAACTGCAAACTGTTTTGTGTTTTAAGAGTAGAACCCTTTCTCCTCTATCCATGCTACATAGATTACAACCTAAACCCTAGAGTTAAGGTTCACAGGCATCCCTGCTGGAGAAATGACCACCTCATCCCCTGAGCATTTCTCAGGTGATTTATGCTTTGCTAATAGCCCTCAGTCTCCCCTTGAACCATTGATACTCCTACCCAGTCTTTAATTCTCCAGGGGATGCCACTGGCCTCAACCATTACTGCTTAAATATTCATGGATAACTGATCATCTCCTTTTATATATATAAATAGTGCACAGACATAAAAACTATGTAAAATGAACATTATTAGGATTGTAAGGTTAAATACTTGTAACTTAAGAAATGCCAAGATTATGATGTTTTGCGCAGCCTAAATAGCATATGCATTGCAACATCATCTCTAATTGCAAGAGGCATCCTGCTTCTGACACAGCCTCCTTGCCTTCTCCAGTACTGAGAGCAGAACTGCTTTGAAACCTCATTAAAGACAAATAGTGGATGAAGCTGTCTTTTGTAGGAACTGCCTTATTTTGCGTTTGGACATGTGTAGCAAGCAAGCCAAGAAAGAGTCCTTGAGAAGCAGAGCAGAGCACCTGTCCCAGTCAGCTCTTCCTGATTCTCGTCTGGTTGGGCTCTTATCTTTCCTATGGGCTTGCCAAACTGCTGTTTCTCTCGGGCCACGCAAGGATCAGCAAAGGGTCACAGACCGTTGGTGGCTCCCATCTTTAGCTCTTAGTGCCGGCCTCAACCTGGCCCTGAATGCTTGAGGGTATCGTTTATGGGGCTGGCCTGGCTGTACTGCTGTTGTTGAAGGCTGCAGAGAGGCTGCCCAGCTGCTCTTCAGGGTTAGGCACAATCTGGGCACCAGCAGGAGCTGTTAGAAGCTTAAGCATAAGCAGCAAAACCAAAATCTTAAATATAAAGAGGTAAAATGCCAGAGGACGTTTTAATACATAGTACTGGTTTCACCCTCTCCTGCCCCTGCTGTGTAACTTGCTCTAATTTGGACAGATTTTTACAGGAATTGCAAAGATACTTTAAATAACTGAAGCTGATCCTCCCTTTCTTGTCCCTGTCTCTTATTCATGCTTTTAAGGCTTTGATTCTAGCAGTATTCTAAGAACGATTCACAGATTTTAAGTGATTTCTTTTTTTCTGAATTCCTTCTCAGAAATAGATTTAACTGTTTAGCTGTTTACCTGAAAAGTTCCAAAAAGAATTTGTCTGAAACAGATGTCCAGTATGGAAGATTTCAGACATAGCAGTCTGTCTGGGAAAGCTGAAATGTGAAGCATATGGATTTAGTCCACATAAGCATATATGTTTTTCTAGAGGAGGGTTTTTAAGATAGATAAGCGTATCACAGAATCACAGAATAGTTGAGGCTGGAAGGGACCTCTGCAGATCATCTAATCCAACCCCCTTGCTCAAGCAGGGTCACCTGGAGCACGTTGCACAGGATTGCGTCCAGGCGGGTTTTGAATATCTCCAGAGAAGGAGACTCCACAACCTCTCTGGGCAACCTGTTCCAGTGCTCTGTCACCCTCACAGTGAAGAAGTTTTTCCTCATGTTAAGATGGAAGCGTCTGTGTTTCAGTTTGTGCCTGTTGCCTCGCGTCCTGTCGCTGGGCACCACTGAAAAGAGTCTGGCTCCTTCTTCTTGACACCCTGCCTTCAGATACTTGTACACATTGATAAGATCCCCTCTCAGCCTTCTCTTCTCCAGGCTGAACAGGCCCAGCTCTCTCAGTCTTTCCTCATAAGAGAGATGCTCCAGTCCCCTAATCATCTTCGTAGCCCTTCGCTGGACTTGCTCCAGTAGTGCCATGTCTCTCTTGTACTGGGGAGCCCAGAACTGGACGCAGTACTCCAGATGTGGCCTCACCAGGGCTGAGTAGAGGGGCAGGATCACCTCCCTCGACCTG
>NW_020450452.1:322692-400163 GCF_003343035.1 Apteryx rowi | reverse complement strand
TAGTTTAAAGCTCTCCTTACCAGCTTGGCCAACCTGTTGGCAAAGACACGCGTGCCCTGCCTCGTGAGGTGGATCCCATCTCTCTCCAGAAGTTGTTGATCTTCAAACAGGGTCCCATGGTCGTAGAAACCAAAACCCTGTTGCCAACACCAGCAGCGCAGCCAGTTGTTAACTTGGAAAGTCTGTCTCCTCCTCCTCTCATCCATCCCCCTCACTGGCAGGATTGAGGAGAAGATGACCTGGGCTCCCAGACCCTTGACCACCATCCCCAGAGCTCTGAARTSCTGCTTGATGGTCTSYAGTTTGCCCTTGGTGTCATTGGCACCCACATGGAAGAGCAGCAGTGGGTAATAGTCCGAAGCGTGGACAAACCTTGGCAGTCTTTGCATGACATCTCTCACACGAGCCCCTGGCAGGCCACAAAYCTCTCTAGACATGAGGTCAGGTCGGCAGATAGATGCCTCCATCCCCTGCAGCAGGGAGTCCCCCACAACAATCACCCGCCGCTTCTTCCGGGCGTTCYGGCARGGCACAGRGTCTGTTGTCCCAGGTACTTCCCTKGCAGSCATGCCCATCTCCTCCTCATCCTGGAGGGCACTAAACCTGTTCTTCAGCTGCAAGTCTTTGGGAGGAGTAGGAGCCTTCCTCCTCCTATGAGCAGTGGCCAGTTTCCAGCCTTCTTCTGCGATGTTATGATGTGCCGTTTCACATGGCACAGAGCCCTCTGGCAACTCCACTGCCGTGGGGGGTTGGGACTCCCGAAGCTGCACAGTCTCCGAGAATACCCTGTCTGTCTCTTGCTCATCTTCTTGGATGCTGTGCAGCCTACTGACCTCCTCCCGTAACTCCCTTACCTGATGACACAAATCGCCAACAGCAGCACACCTCCTGCAGGAGAGCTGGCTGCCAGCCCAGGCCTCCCGGAGAGGCCCCAAGCACTCCCTGCAGCCTGAGACCTGTGGGGCTGCATCTACTGTCTTCCATAATCCTCTAAGGTTTTACCCCTAATTCCCCTCCAGGGCATGGAGTGCCTTTCCAACAACTGACGAAAATCTGAGCCTTTGACTATCTTAATAAAAAAAGAAGTGATGTGATATGCCCTCAAACACTCAGGTTATTCTAGAAACAGAAGAAACAGCCTTCTCTGGGTTATCATTTGAGGAAGTTCAACATCTTGGTGCCAGTTGTCCATGATAATTATGTAGTACAAATATACCCCTACTAATGCTTTATGATAAAACAATCACTGAAAGTTGTTAAAACTGGGTGGTGAGTACTGAAGCAAACCTGGATATTTCTCAGTAGTAACAGGCTTTATTTCTAAGTAGATGATAGGACAATGAAATGGGGCTGAACAGACCATTTTCTATAAAATAAGTCACGTGGACTCTCAGGAGACAGTTGAAGCTGTACCAAAAATTCTTCATTAAAATACTAGCAAACTCTTCATTAAAACAGAATATCTTCAAACAGAAAAGATTACATAAATACTTGGTGGATTACTTCTTTACTGAGAAACATTACTGAAATCACAGCAGTATATTGTGAATGAACATATTACTGTCCAACTTTTGTGAACAAATGTTAAGGAAAAGTTGTGTATTCCTTTTCCAAACATTTTTTGAAAAATATAATTTTGGAATTTAAAAATATATATTATTCTGGTCAGAATGTCAGTGTGTATTTAGTAATGGAAGATACAGGACTTATCTGTAGCATAGATACTTCAGCAAAGGGATGCTGGAAACAACATATCTGTGATTTTCATGTTTACAAGTTGCTTAGTTCAAAGTATAAAAGAAAAAAAAATTTTGGTCATTGAATGCAGATAGAAGAAAATTATACATTACTGCATAGTGATCTAATAAGTATAGGAGACTTCAGTATGTGGAACCCAGTGTAACCAGACATGCTATCTTCTGAAATAAACTTATAAATCTTACAACTATAGACTGCCAAACACTCAGTTGAAAAGTTATTCACACAACAGTAAAATGTGTTAAGCTTTGAACATGCAAATCAAAAATAGAAAGTAGTTATTAAAACATGTCTTTGTATGAGAACACATAAAATGCTAGAGAATTCTGATAGACTTTGTAACGTCTCTTCATTCTTTGCTATCCCTTTCTTCTCTACTATTACTTTTAAATATTAGGTTTTTCATGAGATTTTTGTAATGGATAATTTTCTTAATGATGTTATTTCCTTATTGAATTCAACTGATACACCTGAACTTTTCTTTTAAATGGTAAAGGCTTTTGTCTTCATAATAAGAGTTAATTGCATTCAATTTCCTCTGTCTCTCACTTATAAATTATAGTGCTGGGAAAAAAAAAAGGTCTAATTTTGGAAGAGAGATTTTTAACTGACAGACAAAGGAAAAAAATACCTTATTTTGGAACAAAAAAGGGCTAATGTTTGCCAGTTATGACAAATTACCAAAGCTCTGAAAAATTCTGAGTATTTTGATTTTTTTTTTTCATGAGCTCACCCCTAACAAGTTCTTTTTCAATAGGCCTACTTATCC
Organism: Apteryx rowi; assembly: GCF_003343035.1. Taxonomy (NCBI): domain Eukaryota; kingdom Metazoa; phylum Chordata; class Aves; order Apterygiformes; family Apterygidae; genus Apteryx; species Apteryx rowi. The sequence goes on along the minus strand of NW_020450452.1, from coordinate 397,636 downwards.
TGCAAGTATGGTCTCCAACTGTGTCAGCTCTTACCATACCAGCATTTTGTCTGTGCTCCTATTTTTGGTATCCTCATTAAGGGTATCTAGAAAACGCATCCTCTAAAGACTGCCCAAAGACTCTAAGCTTTTCAAAATTGGTTCAATTATTCATGAATCAAATTCATGTTTACGGAAGTGACTCAGGCAGTTAGGAGCCCTGAAAGAGATCTATGTCATGCAAAGGACTGTGGTTAGAGACCCCAAGTGAGCCCAGAGCAAGGGAGAAGACCACTCCGTAATTGCCCCATTTGTTAAGCTTCTTTTCCTGTTCTTCTTCTCCTTCTTCTTCTTCTTCTTCTTCTTCTTCTTCTTCTTCTTCTTCTTCTTCTTCTTCTTCTTTTTTGTTTTCAAAGCATCTATTGCTGAGCTTGGTGGAAATGAATTACTAAATCAGATAAATTTCAAGTCTGACATAGAGCTGCTGTGATCATGTCGAATTTTGGTGCGGTACAGTGCAACACAGCATAACTAGCTTGGGTCTGAGAGGTGACATCTTAGCTGTCCCTTTCCTGCTATGTTGATTCTGTTTTGCTTTTGAATCTCAGGGTAATTTGGTGAAAACCAACCTTTTGTTGTCCTCTTGGCTTTCTGTGACGCACAAGCTTTGAAGTTGCTTCTAAAGTGCTAATTAGTCTTTCACATTGCTTTTGAACCTTTACCTATGATATCAGAATTTTCCAATTGTGTGTAAGGCAGATTTTGGAAGTGCTGAGCTCAGATCAGGAGGAGTTGCAAATGTTTAGGACCTCTGAAAAACAGCCCATTTCATAGAGGATAAATAAGGATTAATGATGTAGGCACCCGACAAGCATATTGATGCTATTGAAATAGGTGACTAAAAAAGTACCCAAGACACTTTAAAGGAATTTTAGAAAATTACACAGAAATCAGATGACTTGTCCAAGGCCACAAAGGAAGTCTGTGGAAATACCAGAAATATATCCTAGGTCTTCTGAGAGCTGGCCGTGATTCCTTAAAGATAGGCTCATTCCTCCTTGTCCATGTGCTGTGTAGTGGTGTGCACCTCACAGCTGAGTAGATAGTAGAACCTCAAAACATGCCTAAAAAACCATAAGAGTATAGGAATCCACGCTTACTTTTTTCCTTTTTCCAGCTGATGTAGTCCTCCTTAATGCACGTTAGTAGGTGGAGATAGTTTATACTTCACACACCCAAATCTCCTCACCTCTTCCAAAGAATACTTGTAAGCATTGCTGTTTTTTTAACAGATCTTAACAGTTTGAGCTTGTGGATTTTGTAACTAAGCCTTTGGGTAACTTTTTCTTACCCGTCTGTCAGAAATTAAGGGACAGCTAATCTTTTAGGTAGAAGAGTGCAAAACTTTGGCTCCAGGAATGACGGACAAGCTTGTGTGTGTGCTTTGAAAGTTAGGCCTGTCCTTATACCAAGTAGCTAAAGTGCAGAGCTTTGCAGTCTCCAAAGCCCATTCTTTGGTGTCTGTAACACTATCTTAATGATGAAGCATGTCATGGCCTACAGCAATCTTGTGAGTTGCCCCTTGTCAGGTTTCTGTTGATGTGCTAAATCCTGTGGTTGACTTCACTGATGAGAGGAGCCTCTTTTGTGGAAAGGTTTACTCAAATGAGTAAAGTGAGCAAAACTGGGTTTAGACTGAATGAATGGTCCATTTTTTTTCAAAGACCTCATGTACTACTTCATCAAAATTATAGCTAGTACTAAATAATTTTGGTTAAAGATGGACTGCAACTTTTCCTGTTAGAGCATAGCGTTTTCTTCCAAAGTGGTACAAACCTATAATCTTTCCTTGTCATGCTAATGATACTTCTTAGAGCTTAAGGGGATGAAATGGTATTGCTAAAGAAATTCTAGGTGTAGTTGAAGGACCCAGACATCTAGGAATATCAGCAAACTGTGGGTTTTACAGGAGTTTTTCTCTGGATGAATTACTTCTGTTTAGAGATTTTTGTTTGTGAAGGTATCAGATTTTTATCAAATGCTGTCAAGGCTGAGTTTGGATTTCTCCTTTTGGGGATAACTAGAGGATTCATGAAGTCAACATGTCCCTGCCCCCTTCCCCCCACCCCCCAAATAGAGCTTGTCAGTCATATAAATTAGTTCCCTATAGTACTCTGGAAAATTGCATTCTTTTAAAGTTTTTAATGAAATGAAGTTTATGCAATTGTTCTTTCCTATTGTGCATAAATTTCAGTCCATCATGCTGTTTTTCTAAATTTGATAGAAGAGTGGAAATTTCCAAGATGTCCAGCTTTTACAGGTTTTACGACAATAGGAACCTAGACTTCTACCATTGAATTCTGAATATTTAGGTTTCAAAGTGTATGTACTCATTTGCCTTTTGGTGGACAGTTATAAAGATTGATCAGATTTATTTTAAAAATTTTTCTAAAATGGGATTTGATCTGTATTACCCCCCCATAGTTTAGGGAGCTTTCAACTAGACAGTTTTGTTCCCCCCCCACACACACACAAAGTATCAGTCCGTTGCTTTGTTTCTTGCAAAAAGGTTGAATGTCATGGGAGAAAACCATGACATTGTTTTATCAGCAGCCATAATGATGTGAATATCTGACCTGGTTTTTGGCCCATCTCTTCTAAAAGATAACAGTAAAGGTAAGATAGGTAAAGATAAGAGTATAAAAACAGAATCAGAAAGCTGAGGTTTTGTAAAACCAAACCAAAACAAGCAATTCTGTCTAAGCTTCAGTTTTACCTAAGCCACCAAAATTTAGGGCTGGGTGAGGTCTGAATTTCTCATTTTGTTTCTCTCATCTCTGTAATGAAGAAACAGGAATAACATCAGTCTGTAAAAAATCTTCAATGACAGCTTTTGTCTTCACAAAACTGAATGACAGGTAAATGGATCAGTGTTGTTATGGCAGCACTTTGGATCAAGCGTTCCAGTTTTGAGCCAGCTCTAAAAATATGTAAGAAAGAATCCCAAACGAGTTCCTTCCTTATAGCTGGTGAAAAAGCTAGCATACGTGTAAAGAAATTAATTGTGTATACACATCTTACAGGCTTTTGATTTATCTCTGAACTTGGTGGCTTGTCCTTCTCTGAGGGAGCTCACTCAGCCACCTGCAGCAGAGGCAGCATTTAGCTGCACCTCAGCTTCACCTGCCCTTCCTGTGGCTTTTCAGGGTACCTGAGGGATGTAAGTAGGGGCTGCTGGAAGGAGTGTTTGGTTTAGGAGCTGCTCTGGCAAACTGAAGGAGCCACAGCGAAGCAACAGTGCAGAGGGATTTGAGAGAAAAAAGAGAAAACAGCTTTAAAATGGTTGTGGTGACAGAATGAAGATTCAGATAAAAGTCAAAGCAGGATCCAAAGAGGGACAGTGGGACACACATGCAAGGAGGAGGAGTGGAAGTTGTGAGTGTAAATGGGAATGTGCTGGAGAGAACCTTGAAAGTGAGGGTAAGAAGCTAAACAAGATAGAAGGGAAAGTCAGTGAAGAGGATCAGAAATGGAAAGACATGGCTGGTACAACAGTGGAGGGTTTTAGCTGGCCTGACCGGGGACCACAGGGACACTGTGCCCCTGGAGAAGGCAGTAATGACTATTTTCTGAGTCACATCCTGATGCAGCATGCTGCTCCCCAGGGATGGCTTGCCTGCCAGAGGCTGGTATGTTTAAAAAGTTAAATGTGCACATAGTTGCTTTTGGCAATGACGATTATGACTCTGAAAAGCCTTAAAGAGATGAGGCCTCCCTTGCCTGCTGCTATAGGTAGGGGTCTATCTGGGCATGTTTGTCTGGTAGCTGTGTGGGACAAACAGCATGAAGGCACCAATACACAGAAGTGAAAAAAATTACAATCTGGCCCTGACCATGAAGTAGTCAAGATTTTGGATCCAAGGTTGAGGATAGGCTTATGCGTACTCCCACAAAGAACGTGAAAATAAATATTTAGGAATTAATTTATATTTGGACGGAGAAGAGCCAGTAGGCTAAATGCTTTGGATTTGTAAACAGTCTGCTAACTTGCAGTGGGTTCTTACCATGTGATCATTCCTAATGTGATGTATTTTCATAGGCAATTTATTGCGTCATCTCCGCTCTGTGGTATTAGAAGCTTAGGAAATAACAGGGAAAATGCAGGAGTGCTGAGTTGTCCACAACTCTGATCTTGCAATGAAGTGCTTGTGTTATTATTTACAAAACAACTGATTCATCCCGAGATGCTCGTTGTTTAGAATATGACGCACCATATGTTCAGTGATTCAATTTCTACCTTTTCCACTGCACTTTCTAAGATGTTGTATTTGGTTCATTAAATCTTGTATTCTGCTTCCATGTCATCAGATTTTTTTTTTTGCTCATCTGCATAAACTATTCAAACTAATATTCTGGAGGCAGCTGTAAGCCAAATTGCTGACATCAAGAGTAAGACCTGACATCTCATAAGCCACCATCCCTGGGATTTTCACCCAGGGCAAATGGTGTGACTCTCATGTAATTACTAGCTTTACTGATCCAGTTGCCAGTAGGAGTGGGCTATTCCAAAGACAGTTGTAGTGGGTCCTTCACCCTCCTTAGGTATTGGTCTTCATGACAGAGAATTTTAGCCCTCAAACTCGAAATGAACTGAGGACTTTGATTTTGCTTTAGCAAAACTGTAGTGAGATGGGCTGCTGATTTTAAGGCTGTTCTGCTTGATCCAGCTGTTGTTTTGAACTATCAATTTGTAAAATAACCCATCTTTTAAAATAACTTCTATTAAGAAAAAAAAGAAAAAAAGCTGTCATGCCTGTCTGATTGTAGAACACCTCTGTTATATGTGGACTTGTACTGAGAGCAGACCGCACTTTATATATCTCTAGGAGCGAGGGAAGAAGTTTTCTCATCCCTGCTCTCCAAGTGTTAATTCTGAAGTAAACAGAGACCTAGTTTTCTGATAAAACATATCAGCTTCTTGCTATTTTGGACAACAAATGCATTTAAAAAATCTGTTTAATAAGGCTTTCAGTCAGTAGCTGTTAAGTACAGTTCATTGTAAAAGGTCCATTGCACATGCTCACAATTTGCAATATTTTGCCCAAATGATGGGTGTTATTTCTGCTTCCTGATCAGGAGACTTAAAGCATAACATGCAGCTATTTTATTAAACATATCTCTGGCAAACTGTTGGCCAATATCTTTCTGCTCTTTTAATTAGTCAGCCCTAACTTTATTGATGATATTTAAACGTCAGTGCTGTTCATTTTAGTGGAAAACTGGCTGTTCATCCTCTCAGGTTGGACTCATAGGTGTTAGAGGCAGAAGCACACTGCTAGCTCATGTTTTCCCCATCGCCCAAGGCAATTGCAGTAGGAGGTAGCATTCCATCATTAACTTTTATGCCATGACATTCTGCTCCCAGCTGACATGGGAGAGTTTATTGTGGCAAACATACGGATATATAAGGAGGTAAGAGTGCTGGATAGAAGCCAGGCATCAAATTGCACTGGAAAAGACTTTTTGCACAGGATTTGGAAATTATATATCCTGTATCCACTAGTGGCCCATCAAAAACAATCCCTTAAAGGGATTCAGAAAAGACCCTGTGGCCTGCATGTAGGCATCTGCTATTGAAGTGGCTGGAGACCTTATTGTCCTCAGCTGTCTTCCCTGCTCCACTGTGAGATGTTATTGCAGGGATAGCAGGAGGGGATGTGTATGTTCTGCTGCTCCAGCTAGGGGTCAGAGCAAAATTCAAACTATTCACAGCCGTAACCTGTGGCAGGGATAGTTTGGATCTGTCTGATAGCATCTGTCTCTCTGCCCTTATCTCAAAAGTAGTAAACTTGGGGGGTGTGTGTGTGTGTGAAGACTTCAGATGGGTAGGTGGTATCTAAAATGGTATGTGAGTAGGAAATGTGGCACAGTGCAAGTCCTGAAGGATGCTATACCATTGGTAAGATAATAATTGGCCTGTGCATCTTTATTTTATGCCAGCAGCCATGAATCAGCAAATCCAAGAATAAATGATGGTCTGTACGTTCAAAGTACCATCTATGTGGCTCTCTGGGCAATTGTGTCCCAATAGATCACATAGTGATTAAGGAAAACATTTGTTAAAATAGTGTTTTCTTAAGTGTGGTTATACAGAATGTTGTATTTTCAAAACTACACTTTGTTTAATAGTGGTTTTGAGTACAGCAATTTGGCATGTGGCTTTGAAGCTGGGAACTGCGTCACATGAAACATTAGGATCTGACTTCATTTTAACAGCCCTTGCTCTCTAGCTTACTACATTCAGAGCTCTGAAGCTGTTTCCATTATAATCCCTTCTTTCAGCAGCTCCCCATTCAGCTATTTGAAGACTGAGACTAAGTTCTGCTATATAAACTTTTTAGCCTAAGGGCAGACCTTTCCTTCTTAAAAAGGAGTAGTGGCAGTGGTATTTTAGCGGGCCATGTTTGTTCCCAGTGCAGTTCGTTTGATGTCAGTGAGATTGTACTAAGGTTGTCCCTGGCATAAAGATGCAAGAGAAGGGGTACTTGATGCAGCTTTCAAACTGGCTCCATGTGATTTCTAAAAAATGTGCAGCCTGTGTTTGGACTAATCCTGGAAAATGTCTTTCTTCTTAAAAGCAAGTTTCTTCTTAAAAGCAAGTTTAATTGTCAGGGAGTTAGGTTGGTTTCTGGATATAACAGTGGAGTAATGAAAAGTACCATCAATGTACTTATGGTGAATTAGATTGGAAGCAGACTACATAAATACATATCTAGGTGCATATAGTCCATGTGAGGAGCAATGTTGCTCCTTAGAGATCTCGGAGGAGGAGGTTATGACACTGGAAGTCATAATTTTCCTTTGTCTCTCTATGGTCCCATGCAGGACATAACTCATTAGAAATCTGTACTTGTTACAGCATATGTTCATCAATAAATTAGTACTCCTTGGGACATATTGGGGGATGACATCCTATGTTTGCTTCCTCCCACACAAAATGCTGGAGGTAAGAGGTCTGTGCAGCTCATTCCCTTTACCCCATATGGCCTGTGCTAGTTTGATTCTGGCAGGAGAAAGTATAGAAAATCTTCTGTTTTGTGGTGTTGCCACACAGGCTAGTTGTACACAAGTGTGCTGTATCCAGAACAGGCACTATTTGTTCCAAAGTTAAGGGAGAAAAGGAGAAGGCAATGGTCAATAAATTTCTACATGACCATCTGTATCAGGTAGAGCTGATGTTTAAAAAGGAGGTAGGGAAGGGCTGTCATGCTGAGCTGTGTAGACGGGCATTTTAGACACTGCTTTTGGTTGGAAAGAAGGGTGGAAAGCATCAACCATAGAGTCCCACGCTCTGTGCTGAATACTTGCCTCTGTGCAGCTGCCTTGATTCAGAGCAGCACATTTCACAGTCAAGTCTGATGCTCAGTGTCTTGTCCTCTTCCTTTTTTCTTCCATGAGGCCTCATGCTCTATGGAGCTCTGCTTTACTTTGCCACTGTAAGCTATGTTTGTGTTGTCTGATACTTATCCAAAACAGATTCAATTTTTCTGCCTGTTGTAAAGAAAAATCTCAGCGAGAATGAGGAGCTGCTTCTGCAGAAAGGCTTCTGTGGGGACAGTACTTTGCCTTCGGGAAGATTGTCTGTAGGCCTTGGTGACACACTCTCAAACGAGTTAAGCAAAGCACTCCTGCTCGTGCAGTTGGATACTTCAGGTCTGTCCTTCTGCAGAGGCAAGCATGCTGCTCACTTCTCAAGGAGAGCACTTCATGCCCACATCCCCAGACAAGGCTTTTAGACTTACTGCTAAAACTAGGTTCTTAAACCACCTACGATGAACTGAAGGGCCTTCATTATCAGATGTGCTAGATATCTGGTACCATGAACTCAAGTTATATTTATGTTGTATTTTAAGAACCCTAAGCTTCCCACAAGACCAGAATCACTGTTTTCAATACAGTTGAAATCAAGGTACACTGGTTTGACTGCTCTGACTAGTATACACTTCAGTCTAAATTTACTGACCCCTTCCCAACATTAGGCACACCTCTGTGAAAGAAAATATGCACAGCTCTAATAAAAAATGTATTTTCTCTGAATAGCTTGTCAGAAATTCTTAGGATGTTTTTGATCTTTGTTTTTTCTATAATCTAAGCCAAAATTATCATCCAAAAAAAGAAGCCAAACTAAAGGATTAAAGACTCCTAAAATACATGGGGAATCCAGTTCCTTTATTAAGACATAATTATTGGGCTTGCACAAGCAATAATTTTATTTGGTTTCTTCAGATCTAAGGCCCCAGAGTTCGGAGTAGTTGGAACGCTACGAATGCCTGGAGGCACGTCAATTAAATTTATCTTTTTTCAGTCTGTTGCCAGAGCAGGATCTTGGTCTACACTCAAAATTACAACAGAGTCTCAGTTGGAGTTTGGTGGTGTTCCATTTCCTACCATTTTTAGCTGATGATACAGATTTCTCATGTTTTCTTTTCTTTTCACTTATTCAAACTTGTGGTTAGTCAGAAGTTGAAGCTATTATTATTTCATGATACTGATCTTCATACATAAATATTAGATCTAAGAAGCTAAAACCCGGAGGGGGGAAAAAGGTCACCTACCTTCTTGGTCTGTTCTTACTTCCTTTTGAAGCTATTAGAAATTTTGTCACTGTGTCACAGTGGGAAAAGGAACAGTTTCTTTCTTCTTTCATGTCCCCTTTTTGTCTAATGGTCATAACTGGAGACAAAATCCTCTTCTTGCCACGTGAACTTTGTTGGCCATAGTGGGCACCTTCTTTAGCAGAGATCTTTTTTTTTTTTCTGGAATACAAGTTACCAGAAGGTGAGATTTCATGTGCCCCAGCTTCAGAGGTCAGAAAGATGCCTAAGCTTGAGCTAGTCAGCCTCAGCTTCCTGTAGAGACAGTGGCTTGAAATGGGAACCACAAGGTATCTAGTCTTTGATGCTTATTTCTGAGAATGCCCATTTCCACCTTGGGCTGTGCAGGGACCCTTTGGTGACTATCTAGCTTAGTTGTTCAAAGGCACAGCTCCACAGCAGCTTCAGCTGACCGAAATTGGGTGTTGTGATCCTGTCCCCTCCTGCTGTGCCAGTGCCTGTGTGCCTGGGAGGAGGTGCATTACAGCTCTTTTGCTAAGGTTAGGTTCTGAGTGGCTCAGAACCTTGAACCAGTGTCCCAGCTGGATGAGAAGATGAATCCTACTTAAGGTGGAATGGAGGCTTCTGCCCAGATGACAGGGAGAGAGGAGGGCTTTGTTACATGGCTATGCAGGTATAAAACATAGAGGCAAGAAGATATATGTTATCAATGGTGGTGTTTTGCTGCTGGTGGTTAGCTACTTCTTTCACAAACAGACAAGTTCTTTGGTGATTTTAAATTGCCTGTATGGTAGTGTAGTCATATCAGTAAGAGGTGCAACTTTTTTTCCTTATAGCTGTAAAAGCAGCATAAGTCTATAGTGCAGTTCAGGTTTCTAAAACTTGTATAAAAAGTGCAAATTGTAAGAAAGTTACAACCTTTTTAACACTGATGCAACTATGGTGATATAACTGTGATAGCAGGGAACAGTGAGCCTGGGACTCAGTCTTAGCGATGCAGCTGCATCCACATCAGGGCTCATATACCTATAATTGTATGGGTAAAACTGCATGCTTGCACTGACATTAATTAGACTACTGCAATTTTTTTCATATAGACCAAGATACCTGTGATATGGAATATGTTATGGGCCAGTCCCTCTGCTGATGTGAATCAGGTCAGCTCCACTTTCAGAGGAAGATTCTGTACATCAGAGGACTTGGTCAGCTCCTCATGGGAGAAGGACATACAGCACGAAAAGAAAATATGTAGAAAAACAGTGTCCGTGTCTTGGCTGCTTCTGTCTGAGAGGAGTACAGCTGAGCACAGATAAGCTGTTGATGCAGGTTGGCTCTATCTTTAGAAGCTATGGTTGATAAGAAGGTAGTATGATTCTGCCCAAGCAGGACACTAGTTTTCTGGGTGAACGCACAGCCATGTCCACCGAACCCTGGGAGCTCAGCTGGAGACCAACACTCCCTCAGGAGGCACACTCATGAGGACTGTGGGTGTAGGTGTGTGTGCTAAAGTTAACCTCTTGTTCAGCTGACAGGAAAAGATGCTCCTGAACCTGGACACAATACTTGCAATTAAAAAAGAAGCTGCCCCCCCCCCCAAAAAAAAAAAAAAAAAGTTGGGCATTGTGATCTAATTCTTTGATTATTTACTCACTCTTTTGTTTGTTTCTTAGAGAATTTAATCCATATAGAGAGAACAATGTTTAAAAAGTGGTTGCTGAGGGATGGAAGCCTGTCCATGTTAAGAAGGCTTAAAATGGGTTAAGAACCTATTTTCTATCCTTAGCTCCTCAGAAAGTACCCAGACAGCTTCATCTTTTGTCTTCCGTTGGAGAAGAGTCTATTCATCTGTCTATTCAGACTATTCATCTGTCAAACAAAAGAGAAAGGAAATGTAATACTAGAATCAGCTTTAACACAAGGTGGTAAATAGAGACCACCCCCAAAGATATAACACCCCCAGACTTTGGGAAAGATAGTAGTTAGGTTAAAATATCACAGCTTAGAGTCATTTTTGCTTAGCACTCTTCTTAACTCCCATGTTTTAGAAATCTGCATATTAGTTTCCTGTATTTCTGTTTTCAGTTCTTCGTATTATTTTAAGCCCTTTTAAATTTGCATTTTATTACAATATATCACAACAGCACCATTCACTTGATGACAGACTTTTCTAAATCACTTAACTTTTTTTTTTCTGATCAAAGAGCCACCAAAGGAAATCCCATAAACTGTCAGAGACTCCCCTAGAGTCAGTAGCGCATTCATATTTTTCATATTCATATTTGCTGTCATCAGCCACAATTCTGTTTAGGATCAAGGAAAAGGGGGGCTTTTTTTATGTGGGAGGGTAGGATTGAACACAACAAACTTAAAACGGGTACCGTTTGTCTTGCTTTATATCATCCTGGTTTTAAAAATCCTTTAAAGCTTTTCATTTGCTGAATGAACAGAAAACATCCAGTTCATTTCCATGTTCAAAGTGATGAACTTTGGAAGAAGCAAATTATCATGTGTTGTTAATTCACTCTAAACAAGCACATTTCCAGCAGTCAGATGGCTTGAATTAAGACATTGTTAAACTTTCATGTCTAGAAAATGTTATGTGCACTGCTTTGAAAGTGTAGAATAAACACAGCAGTTTTTTATTTTTCTTGAATATAAATGCCTGTCCTATATGCATGTTTGATTAATATTTTACATATGAAGAGATAAAAAAAACCCAAAACAAACAAACAAAAGGATGGGGGAGCTTGCTCAGTCTTATCAGTCTTTACATACCCTACCTTATCCTGTAGCAGCAACCCAAGACAGCTGTTTTTGCAGGTACGCACCCCTCAGTGTGTCTTTATTAGCAGAGCACCAGCAATGTGGAAGCCTTTTGCAGCACGGTGATTGCAGTGCTGCAATTTTCAAGCTCCCAGCTCTGGCTTCAAAGCAACACCATTATCAATATTTGTGAGAATAAATTCTCATAGCAGTAAGTCTTTTTTTCGCAGATTCTGGACTGAAGCTGGACCAAGGTCCTGGCAGTTCTTCAGCTTTGTAAGGATAAATAATGCCCCAAGCATCATACACTGCCCTCTACTGTCAAGTGGTGAAATAGTTCAAAAACATGAAAGATAAGTGAACAAGGTCATTACTGTTTATTAGATGGACATTGCTAGATAACTGCAGATGTGCTAGGAGTGGTTGCTATGCTGTACCACCTGAGGCAGAGGTCTCAGTCCTTACTGCTGTCCTCTAGCAAACAGCATGGGATTATCTGATTCAAAATGAGACGTGTTGCTACAGCTTACAAAAAGAACTACCTTTGCTGAGCTCTGTGGCGTGCAGAAGAATCTTGCCTTGCTTTGTCAAACCTCACTGCTCTCCCAACAGCCCCAGTCACTGGTTCTTTTACCAGCACATGGAGCAAAAAAATGCACATGTCCCCAAAAGATACTCCTCTCCCAAAATTGCTGTGGCCCTTAATGCCTAACCTCCATGTACATATCAGAAAAACAACTGAAATCTACTTCACTGTTTTATTTTTCTGGTTATTTTAAATCCCTGGAAACATCCTAGGACTTTATAATAAATGACAGAAAATTCTGTAAACAGTTCCTGTAGCCTTATTTCAAGCCCTGGAATAAATGGACTACATTTTGCCTGAAGAACTAACTGCACAGTGTTTCACAGAGACTTAAAATTGAAAACCCCCAAACCCAAGAGCAAGCCCTAAGCCCATTAGAAAATTATTGTGAGTTGCATGATCACTGTGTGCAGATAGTGACAGCTCAAATCAAATTCACCTCTCAGGAAGCTGGGTGCAACCTTATTAAAATCAATCCTAGCTGTTTTCTAGCTGACTTTAAGTTAACCTCCAGCATGATGATCCTGTTATGAGCTGGTCAAATCATAAAAAACCAAAAAACCAAAAAACACCACAGCATTCTGTTCTGAATTCAGAGTGATCTGGTATCTAAGTACTCCCCATTGTTCGTTATTTGAGGAGGCAGGGGAAGAAGGACAGGTTAGGCTGGACAAAGGAGGGGAAGAACTAGAACTTTGTTATAGCTGAAGCACCTCTTCTGCTCCCAGAACTGGGTGATTGGCCCTGAGAACAGAGAGTCGTGTTTGTGCAGTGATGGGCTTGAGCCCAGCTAAATCAATGCTGCCCCTGAAGAGAGCCAGCATCTTTGCAGATATTTATTTCCTTCTTCAAGAGTGAAAAGGAGGTACTGGAAAGCTAACGAGGTCCTTGTATGCTATGTATATGTTGAGGTGACAAGAAGAGCAGGCAGCATACTCTGTGTTACTGGACTCTTCCACCACATACTTAGTTTCACAAGACACTTCTGAATTAAAACAATACGAAGATCTGTCACCTTGTACTGAAGAGGAGCCTTGGAGAGATAAGGGTTGTTTCTAGACTCAGCTGAGATTAGTGAGCTCAAGAAAACTGCCATCCTTGGGTTACCTTGTTTACTTTACCTCTAATCTGGGTCACCTCATTTATAAACCTTCAGAAAAGGCTGTAATTGAGTCTGATTTGATTTTGGCTCCTCTTTTCCTCCAAAGTTTCTTCTCCATCTCCACTCACTGGCCTCACTATTTTTAATGTAGAAAGTAACTGAGCAATAAACATTGTCTTACTGCTCTTGGTAACATTCACACTAGCAGTCTGGGATGAACATTGTCCTAATCTCATGCTAGATCTAGCAAGCTTCTTTTGTTTGCACTTTTAGCCTATATTCAGTAACATTGGTAGTTTTTTAATGCAATGTGCATTTGGCTGGTTCTCTTTCAGCAAGAATTTAACAGTCTTTGAGAAGCATATCCAGATTTTCTTTTTGAAGTGCCTTAGGTCTGTCTGCTCTGCTAGTGTGGTGGCATCTGCTATTGCTTTGACACTGCAAGGAGAAGTGAATGCTAGTTGATTTTTTATTATTATTGGTCACAGTAAAAAGAATTTGTTCACTTCCCCTCTCCCTTTGCGCTGCACTGATTCTGTCCACTTGTTTATTCCTACAGACTGACCTTCTGATTAGGTTTCACCAGGCTTTAATGCCTCCTGATCACAAATGCCAATTTTGCATCAGTGCTGTGTTTTGTTAGTAGTGACTGTCAAAATTTTTGCTTAGTGGTGCTTAAACAATCTCTCCTTGTTTTACTACAAGAGATTCAAATCACAGGCTTGAGTGGCATTTCAAAATTGCAATTACTAAACAGTTAGGAAAGCAAACCAGAGTAGTATGGCACAGGGGAGATGGTGAAAAATTCCAGAGTTCTTATCTGGGTTCTACCGCCAAGGTTTCTCTCTAGCTGAGAGCAACTTGTTTCAGTTCTCTGACCTTTCTTTACCATCTCTAAAATGAAAATGTGACTAGCAAAGCTTATTCTATCAACTCTTATTAATACCTGGAAGTCATTGAAACTGCTCAAGAACACTTCATATATACTTGAACTACAGAATTAGGTCTTTACTGACCTCACCATTTTCAACTGGCTCTGCCAGGCATTTGGCTTCACAATGCTACTCCAAATAAAAATTGTTAGCAATGATTTTTTGACAATAATATCATCAGGTCTTAATGGGAATACATGCAGAGAGTCCGTTGAGTGAGACAGTTTTATTGATATGTAATTGCTTTTCAGAGCAGAAATGTGGAGGGTCATGACAGGGTTAAACTGCTGGAAAGTTACAAGCGGCAAAGCATATGGGAAAAGAGAAGCAAGCAGCAAGGTACAAGGAGTTACAAGTAGCAAAGTGTATGGGAAAGGAGAAGCAAGTAGCAAAGTACAAGGCATGATCGCGCGTGCGTGATGGGTGTAATGACTGGCTACCTGTGACATAATCAGCATGATGATTGGCTTAGCAAAGTGTATCTGTAAAACCGCTGAAGCAGCTAACTTCTTAGTATAAATATACTCAGAAACAAATAATAAATGTCTCAAGATGCACCACTTCTTGAGTCCGTGCCATCATTCGCTACACAGAAATGCACTTATTCATTATTCAAGTGCTATTTATATGCACTTGAAATCATCTGGAAACATATCCATATCTCTTAAAGCAACTGTATTACTTTTTATTGTTTCTCAATGGAAGTTTTATGTTCCTTTGCTTTCATTCAACTGTGCTTAATGCTGCTACCTCTGCAGTGCCCTAAGCTTTTATCAGCATATTCCACCTCTCTTCATAACATTCTGCTGGGGACTTCATTCACAGGACCTTAACATGTTAATTAGCAACAAAGCCATTTTTCCTCATTAGCTTGTGAGTTGCTGAAAGATAGCTGCAGTGACTGTATTTCTTAAGTCAGTTGCTTGTTTGTTCTGAAGGTTATTGAAATGCATTTTTATTAGGCCCCCTATAGAGCTAAGCTGAAGATTATTGCTATTTTTGAGCCCACTCTGATTTATAGTGTGGCATGTTATTATCACTCATGAGCTAATAGGGTTAGCAATGAGTCCTTTCTTCAGCTCTAGGTGTTTATGTAAGGCGTTTCCTGAGGGTAGGACATAATGACAATCCATAGCAAGTTAATTTGATTAATATATGGACCATTAATTAGGCTTTAAATTGAAGTAGCAATAAACAGTATGAAGCTTTGCTAACTGTCATTTGAAATGCTTATGTGTTATAACTTCCCCATGCACCAGTAACTGACTAATTGCCATTTATTATTACCACCAAAATTAGGATGCTCTTGCTATGCTTCAGTAACTAGAAAGGTTTTCACTTGGTGATTTTAGGTGGTGGATGAGACCCAAACCCATGTAATGAATGTAATTGAACAGAAAACAGTACTTTTATTTCCCTGCTCTGAATGATTTAATGGCTAAACATGAGGATTTACAGATGAAATTAATTCAGTTTCTTTTTGGAGCAGAACATACACAATATATGATGTTATTGAGTGTGGCTGCAAAACCTAAAGAGGGAGACTTTTGATCGTCGATTTTTTCCCTCTCTTTCTGTCCATGCTGTTGCTATCAGCTGACTGCTGTAAGGTGTCACATAGCTGCCTCTTCTCTTAGCTGCAGTGGAAGATGCACTCAATCAGCATTTCTGATGATTAGGTCTGTTAGCCACAGTTTCTTTATAATAGCTAATTGTGTGCTTATGTTGGTTGTGCCCTCCTGTTAGGTATTACGGATCCTGGTGATGAACTTGGTACCCTACAGAACTGTAAATAAATACAGGACTTTGTTACGACATCTGGATTTGAGGAGGGGAACATGGGTCAATGGGTTTAACTCAAGTCAGTCTTGCAAAAGCTTCAAGACTGAAAACACTTGAATAAAACACTTCCAATTTTCCTTTTGTTTTTTGTCCTGTGATTTCTTGTGAAGTTTAGAGCAGAGGGATCCAACTCTATTACTATCTTACCTCTCATTATTGTCATGAACGTGGAATGTCATGGCCTTTTCTGCACCATGTGACCAGACCTGTGTGGGAGTGTCTCTTCCCTCGATGACATGCAACGGGCCACATGATGGGCTATGGCTGCAGTTTCCAGTCTTATGATCGTTCTAGTCTTGTCATGCTCCAGTCGTGCAGCTGGAAATGAAACCGTATGACAGGACATGTGCTAACTGGTGTTGTGTTGGGGAAAGGGCCACAGGGCTTTCAAGAAAGGGGTGGTGTGCCACAGGCTGGGTGAGATTTCCTGGTGGCCTGGGCTCAGACTTACACCTATAGCTTTGCAGTCACTGACTTCAGACTAGTATGAAGAGAATAGAAATGGGGCTGCAATGACTGAGCTTAACTTGGTGTTGATGTGTTATGGGATGACTTGCTGCCTTGTCTGCAAACACCATTGAGTCTTACTATTGCAGACAGGAGTATAGTTCCTTTCCTCTGCAGTGCGGGAGCCTGAAGCAGCATCACTGCTAAAAATGCTACTGTCCAGCTCCCAGAAAGCTGTTGTGGACCCTTTCCTTTGTTTGGCTTTCAGAAGCTCAGTGGAAATGAGTTCATGAGTTAACTATGCACTGTGAAAATGTAGTTCCTCTTATTTGTTTCAAACCTGAGACCCTATGATCCTAGGTGCTCTTGAGCTGTTGTGTTCTGAATAACAGTGAATCATTGTTCCCTTTTTCCTTCTGTGATACAGAGACCAGAGCTGCATGCAGTATTCATGCATTTCGCTGCGTGCTGCTGCGGGCTCTCCGGTCTCCCTGACAGCCTCGCTCTTGACTCAGGAGGAACAGCAAGAGTTTAAAACAAAGACATCAGTTCTCAGGTTTTGCATTATCCTTTTAGTTAGGTGGTTGTTAGATAGACTGTTTTCACTAAAATAGCAAAGAAAACTTGACTGGAAGCCAAGCCTACACTGGCTATTTCCATTTCCAAGTTTTTGTTTTAGTTTCCATGTTGTGAAGTTAGAGGACATAATTTCAGCAGATAGATTTCAGATAGATTCTCAATGAGTGTAAGTCAGTATAGCTCTATGGGATCAATTTACGCTGAGGATCTGTCCCTGGAAGTTAAAAATGTGGTGGAGCTCCAAGGAATGTACTAGGTTTTGAAAGTAGTTCTTCTAGTCTTGAATAGCATGTCAGATTGCCCAGTCTGATGTCACAGACAGTGCTGCATAACAAAATAATCAGCTTAATCTTATTGTGACCAGTGTGATCAGTATGATCGCACTGAGCCAATGTCTGTGCTAAATGATTATCAGTGGAACTGATGGAGAGAATTACAGGTATGACGTTGCTTCCATACATTGCTGCTGTGTCATTGCTTCAGAAGCTTACAGTCTGCACCCTCTGAAGGTAGAGGCCTTAATTCATTTAAATTTTACTTAGCTGCTGATGAACATTTTTGACTGTTGACAGCCTTTGCTATTTGAAAGCCTGGGGCTTTACCGTTGTTTTACATGCATTCGTAGCTGCTGTTTTACCTCTCTGTTGCTCACTGCCTTTAATGGACTGGTAGAACAGATCCTCAGCTGGCAGAAGTCAGTATAATTTTTACTAAAGCAATAAAGCTGTGTTGATTTATGCTAGCTGAAGATCTGACTTTTCTTAAGATTAGCCTAGATAAAAAAAACCTCCTGGGGTATATTCTGGGCAGGGATGTAGCAGTGACCCTAATGGTAGGCATGCAGCCAAAATCCAAGCAATGAGTTGCCCTTAGGAAGAGCTGTTTTGAGCAGCTGTTTGCTGCTCTTTGCGCAGTAATGCAAGAATGGGGCCTCCTCTGTACCGGTGCTTTGGCCAGAGGGGAAGGTGAACCAGTGCAGCTCTGTGTTGTGCTGTGGAGATCCAGATACTAGCGGGATAGGGTCCAGTAGGCAGCTGGTGGGCCAGATGTGACCAGCAAGCTGGCCTCTCTGGCCTGTCACTGCTTTTCCAAAGAGCCAGCTGCCTAAGTCACTGCCTGCAGTGCCCGCTCACATCTTGCTGCGGGAACCAGCTTTTGCTGCCCAAAGCAACGTGAGGAGAAGGCTGCTCAGAAACCATCCTGCCTCCCCCCTGTCCATGGAAAGGTAGAGCTGCGGCTGCTGGGACAGGTCCAGAAAAGTTGCTCTGATGCTGCTGTGGGTGGTGGTGGCAGGTAGGGGACTGAATTTGAGAGAGAGGACTGAAGTCCAGGGGTGGACTTCAGGGTGTCCTCCCCTGGTTTCACAGCTGTTGCAGCTGGACCCCACTGCCTGTATCTGAGGCTGTGTCTGTACCAGGAGTCTGCACAGAGACAGCTGCTGCCATGAAGCAATCTTCAGTCTTGAGGGACAGTGAAGCTTGTTTCTCAAGCCTCGTAGTCACAGAGCTCATTCAGAGGCCAGAGAACCTGGGTGTCAGGCTCTGCTCCAAGTACTACTGAAGTATATGATATTTTATATCTTTTAGAATAAGGAGTGGGACTTATGCATCCCCTGTCATGGGGAAGAGCCCTGCATGCTAGGCCGGACAGTTGCCCTCATTCTCGCCTTTGGCCTAATGAATCTGACTCTTTCCTGC
Organism: Apteryx rowi; assembly: GCF_003343035.1. Classification (NCBI taxonomy): domain Eukaryota; kingdom Metazoa; phylum Chordata; class Aves; order Apterygiformes; family Apterygidae; genus Apteryx; species Apteryx rowi. The sequence continues at coordinate 379,094 of NW_020450452.1, read as the reverse complement.
AAAAGGGAACTACTTAACAGGAAGAGCTGAGAGCCCCTGACCATCAAACATGCTGGAAACCAGTGAGCATGTCCAGCCAGAGAAGACAGAGATTTTAGTGCTGTCAGGCAGGGAAAGAACTGAAACCTGATCTCCCACACCCAGAGCAAGTGCTGCATGTACTGTGCATTGCTGAACATTCCTAAAGAGGCAGAAGAGAAAATTCTTGCAAATCTGCTCTGTGAATTCCTCCTGATTTGGGTCTTGCAGTGGAGTCATCAAGGGAACACCCACTTTCTGGATTCTGTTCAGAAATGGGCTTCAGTGAAGTGTTTTGCTGCTCAGCACAGTGTAGAAGTATGCCTGTGAAGTGTGTGATGGTTGTGTGTCATGGCAGAGTTTGATTTCTGTATCTGGCGACCAAATTCCGAATATTTGTATAATCTATTGAGAACATTCAAATCAAAGGGTGAACTGTGATCAGTTTTGGGGAGAGCACTCCTTGTAATTTTCTTTCACCTTGTGATATCTTACTGCCCAAATGCAGAGAGAGTCCCTGACCTGATGAACTGAAGATAGTTTTGTGTCCTGTGATGGGGGTGTGTGTTCAGAGGCTAAACTAGCTCTGGGAAAAGCAGCAGCATGGCTGTTTTTCTGAACTAGTAAGTACCATCTGTCACTGGAATTTAGCTAAGCACTGAGCATCGTGTTACATGCATACCCCTCAACCAGGAGAAAGTGGGGGTCTGTGATAAATGAAGAATTTAAGGTTGTGGGAGGGCACCTTTCTCAGCCAAGCACAGCACAGTAGTGAGTGACGCTCTTAGTGAAGGTGGTAGGTACACCAAAAGGGAATAGTTTATTCAACTGCTGAGAAGCTCAGATGAGATCATATCAGCATGCACTTGATTCAGTTTCTTTTGTGTAAACTTTTTGAGTTACATCCCCTTTAAGACACAAATTTCACTTCCAAATTAGGGTGGTATTAGCATATTCCTTACCTTCATGTCTGGCTGAGTTTAGGGAAATCCAGCTGAATCTTTTTTCCTATGAGCCTTTGGTTTATCCAGCTGACAGGCTTTTGTGTCCAGTGACTGGATGTTCCTGCTGTAATAGTGACAGTCATGCTGTAAAGTGAAAAGGATAGAAAAAATTTGCATAGCTTTGTCATAAGGCTATTGGTAAAGATCATTGAAATATAAAGGTATCAGAGCATGCATGATACATGTGTAAAGGAAAGAGGAGAAGCTATCAGAGTTGTTAATGTCTCTCTTAAATATACAATCCTTTTAGAGCAGGAGAGAGGTAATGGGTAAAGTGTGTTGTTAGGACACTCCCAGGGTGCCCCATGCAAGAGCTGCAGAAGCACCGGTGGCAGAGGCTGCGAGGAGGGATGTGATGCTCTCAGGTTCGCCTCACTGCCACGTTGTGACGTGCCACCAGAGGGGCGTCCGGGATTCTTTTGTATTCTGGGGTTAGTTGTACTGAACTTGGGAGATCGTCTTTTGTCAAGTGTGAGAATTTTTTAGTGATAAGAGGTTATAACAAAGCTAACAGTATAGCAAAACTAGAAATAGAACAGAACTGAAAATATGTATACATATCAGAGCTCTACAGTTAAATCACGGGTGCATGGTACAACAACCACTCTTGCCCTTTCCTTGAGGGCCACCCCTCCGGTATAGTTTTCCCTGGATCCTCAAGCAAACAGGTGCACGGTACAGCGACTGCTCTCACCCTTTATGGGCCACCCTTCTGGTCTAATTTCCCCTGGTTTCTCCTCACCACGCTGGTGACATCAGGGGTGTCCCCGTCGATGGGTGGGTTCTCAAGTCCACASGCCRGCTAACCGTGGGTCTGAGTCCGCACGCGTGTAATGTGGTTTMCTCCCTTTTACACCCAGGCAGAGCAATGCCGGTCCCCAGCCATACGAAGGCCATGTGGCTCTAGTCAGCACCAAGGTGCACAGCAGCAGGTCACCTCGTGCTGATTAACAGGTTGTTCTGTGGGGAATGGCTCCACAGCTGGAGGTGTCTATGGTGTGGGTCTGCGGTGTCACTTCTCCTTTGTCTGGACTTGTCGATCACGGGGTCGTTAGAGGGTGTGCCTCCAGGCTGCAGCGACCCCACAGTGTGGTGGCTCCAGCCATGGTGCACCCGGGGTTCGTTAACTCCTGGGGAGCGCCCCAGAGCAAACCCCTCTTYGATGRGCTGCACCATCTGGTGTCCCACGCTTGCCTGTGTGGTGCCTGTCACACTTGCAGGACTCGAGCTCGGTCTCCCGGTGGGGCCGTTCTCATAACCTGTCTGGGGGTTTTCTGCCCTGGCCAAACTTGCCTGATCGGCCTGCATGATCCCCACTGCCCTCAGAGCCCCAGCTGGGTGCTGGGGCTGTCCACAAGGAGCCGGAAGGGGAAGCAGTGGTGGTTTGGCGTGGCTGGGGGCTCCAGGCGGGAAGCTGGCGTCCATGCTCCAGGTAAGCAGTTTTATTTAGCTGGCTGTTTTGGGGCTTCCAGATGTCTTTATCCTAGCAGTTATGTATGTCAGAAGCTAACAGCCACAGGCTAATAGCCCCAGTAAGTCAAATGCTCTCCATTTCTCATCCTTTCCCCTATGTCTCTGCATACAGTAGCCTGGGCTTTAAATATTACAGGGTCTTCAAAACGTGACTGGGGAAGGCCCTGAGCAACTTGCTCTGAGTTTGAAGTTGGCCCTGCTTTGAACAGGGTTAGAGCTGACAACCTCCAGAGGTCCCTTCCCACCTAAATTACCCTCTTTCAGTGAGATGCCGAAGAGTTCACAGCTTGCCTAATTAGCAGCAGCTTCTCTTTCACCCTGCAGGATGTCACTAAAATATAGAGAATATTGGTCTGTCACATACTCTCAGATGACTCTGTGAACTACGGAAAAGCAATCCTACCCTGACTCCTCTGCTTAGCCAGGAGCCACGCTTTCCTCTGCTAGTGCAAAGCTCGCTTTCCATTTCGTTTCAATTCTGAGGCCTTGCAGGGCACGCGGGGTGCGGGTGCGTGCACAGCCGTGGTGGTTGCCCTCAGGGCACAACAGTAGAGGGGAGGCTTAGGAGAGGGCCTGAGCGCGGGCTGCCGCGGGAGCACGGCCTGCTCTCCAGGCGGCACGGCAGCGGCAGGGCTGGGCACGTAGCAGGATGCCTTTCACGCGCGGCACTTCTCCAAGAAGCCGAGCAGCTTGTCTGAGCTAAGAGCACCCCTCTGCTAGTCTGTTGCTCCTTGCAGTTTATGTGTATGACTATAGCGTCCCTGACTGCAGCGCTGATGCACTTGCATGCGGATCTGGTTAGTTTCTGCTCCTCAGGATGCTCGACTTTAAAAAACAACTGCTTGCACTCTGGAGTTGTGCAAAACAAAATATGTCACAGCTTCCATGAAATTAATGAAGGGCTACTTCACAAGTTAAAAATCGCAGTGTTCTACTCTAGTAAGACTGAAATGCTTTGTATTATCCTTTTTTGAAAATGCTTAGTTTCAGTGGGTTACTGATGACAATGCTTTTAGCATCAACTGTGTGCTAACATCTTCTCAAGGAAACAGCATTTTCTAAAGCAAAAATGTTTAGCTGAAATGTGTTGGTCCAGCACTGCTTGCAAAATGTAATGTATGAGAAAGTAATCTCCAGAGAAAGTTTTTAGGGAATAATGGATTTCATCCTATAAACCACCTATAATCTCTTAAACCCCAGGAACCATCTTGAATTCCAGGCTCAGATGATTAAAGAGGGAGAAGGTTTTCATATTATTTTTATAATATTTTTACTTTCTCCTTTCTTAACATTTTCTCAAATTTCAAAAATTTCCTGCAATAAAAAGTCTCCCAGATCTGCCAGCTGTAATTTTGTGATGCAAGTTTAGGTAAAAGAATATCATAGATGTTATAACACTGTAGCCATCCCTGTTCTCTGGTAGTTCTCTTGTTTCTGCTTATTTCAGGGCAATCTGCTTCTAGTATTTCTCCAGTAATTGTCAGATTTCTTTTTGAGAGAGAGAGAGAGAGAGAGAGAGAGAGAGAGGGAGAGTGTAAAAGACACATCCTGCATCTTCATGCACCAAAGCAATATGTTTCATTCATAGCTTTCTACTTTCCTCATATACGACATATCTGCTCTGGACCAAGTACCTGTACTTTTACACTATAATTTTTCCTGTACTTTCTACTAAACAAGTTCATTTGCAAGGTACTGTATGTTATCTCAGCTGTTTGAAATAGTATCATGTTGAAACTTGGCATACAAGTTGCCAGCTTGGAGTGACATTAAAAAACCAGTATTGCTTTGATCCCTTTGGCCGTGTTTGATATATTGCCTGAGGGTGGATTAACACTTTAATGTTCAAATCTGAGATCATCTCCCCTTCCCCCCACACAACTCCAAAGAGTTCTGTGGCTTTTTGATATTCTGAAAGTCACTTTTGATATGGGATGAGCAATGTAATATTTAGACTACACAGTCTCTTCCTATGTGGTGGTAAGTGGTGCCCAGTGAAAGCAGAACCTTGTTTTCCTGATTGCTTCAGAGAAGCATCCAGCATTTCAGATTATTCCAAATTACTTCTGAACTTCTTAGGGCTGCAAAATTAGCCTAGATAATCTTGCAAGAATAAATTGCCCTTAATGCTTCCAGTAATTTCTGGTTAGGCTTGAATGACTCCTGTAAGGGTTCTCAAAAAATTTTTCTCTGAGCTGTGTCTTGAACCTCCCAAATCAAAGGCATATGAAAATGAGTAATAATTTATTACGATAATAAAATTGGGTAACTGCTGACTGCATCTGATTGTGGTGGTGCATCCAGAAAAGCTCAGGGAGTAACGCAGGATGTTGGAAGGCCTGTGTCTCCTGTGTGGGGAAGAGATGGGAGCAGCGCTATCATTTGGAAGAGAGTAGATGGCCCATTTCCTATTAGAGCAACTGGCAGTAACTCACCAGGAAAGAGGCAGTGAAACTGCACAACATCTTTCTCATAGTGATGATCTCATTATTTTAATGCATCTGAATTTTGTATCACTTCCTATATGAAGGCTTGGACAGACTGATTTATATGAGCCAGCTTCTTCACATTTAGAACTACCTTGTACAGGGCTCCTGCCATGCTAACTTCTGTGAATATACGTTGAGTTCCTGCTTACCTTCCAGGTTTCAGAAGGATTTTGTGAGACAGAAATTGCATACAGTCACGGTCTGTAAATTGCATTGAAAAATAATAGAAATAGTGTCAGATTTTGATCCTGCTTACAAAAAAGAAGTGAAAAACTTCACTGCAATTGGGTTATATGATGACTAATGCCTGAATCCATATTAACAGTATGGTAATGATTCCATGAGTCAAATGAGCTTTGACAGTGAGCAACCTTCATGCTGTCAGTGGTCTCCTTGTTTCAGTGCTCAGGTGCACTGGCTTGGGTTGCAGGGGAAACTGCCTGAGCCCCAGGCCCTGGACATCACTCCTGAGGATGGCTGGTTGGCATCAATAGATTTATTCTAAATTTTTCTCTTGTGCAAATGAGAGTCAAATTTGGCTGCTAGGATTAGAGCTGTTTCAGGCTTGCCAAGCCAACTGTTATAAACATCCATGAAAATATAAATTGCAATGACTTTTCCAAGGTGACTGGGGAGTTCCCCTGGGAGTTCTCTGCGGTTTTTCTAGCTGAAGGAGATTTTGCATCTTGGCTTTTGCAAACTATTGTTTCTACTGTATCTGGTCACACTCTGTCCTGATCTCAGAAGCCAGATCTTTCCAGGCGCTTGGTAAGGGACCATAATGATAAAAATTCAAGCTCTGTTTGAGCGTTCTTACACTTGGCAGCTGTTTCTAGACCTCGTTCTTTAACCACTTTTTGGGGAGGTCTCTGGAGTTGTTTTCAGCCAGATTTATTTTTGGATGAAGGCAAGATTTTCTTTTTAGAAGCATCTTTGATGAAATAGATGATGGAAAGGAACTGAAAAGCTGTAATTCAGTCAAGATATTCTCCCATGCCTGTGATAGCAGCTTGCTGGAATTAATGTTCTTCTGTTCAGTACAGAGCAGGTATTTTTATGTCAAAAGCAAAATAATGATTCTTGGGTTTTTTTTTTCTAGTAATGACAAGAGGATTTAGATAGTTTTGATATAAATATATTATAGAAAATAATTTTCTTCCAAATACAGTTAAAAAATAGTATACTCAATGCAGACATGGAATACATAGTTTCATTATTTATATTCTTTTGGTTTTGTGTTAGTGGTTTTGGCAATATATCTGAAAATGAGATGTTATGGAGAAAAGTAAAATCAGAGATCCTTCAAAACTTTATTTATAACAGCAAGATACAAACAATTATTTTGATTGGAAAAATGAGGTTGCTGTATCAAAGATGGTCTGGCTGGAAATATCTGACCCATCTTTGGTAAGGGAAGTAAGAAAAATGCTCTCACGAATTGTCATTAAATATCACTGAGTAGTTTTGTGGTAGTTGTGTTCTGTCGCCATTCCCCAGTTGCTCCAGGGACACTTGCTATTTCAGAATTGCTTTGTACTTCCCCACTGATATGCCCTTTATTTTAAGACTAGCTGGCTCAGGGTTCTTCAGCAGCTCAGGGAAAATTACATTTTGCTGTCCTATGGATAAGGGTGGAAGGCTGGCTGGCTCCTTGCAGGAGAAGGGGGGAAAATCTGGTTTCCTGGGTGTGCTGCTGCTGGGGTGCAGGGAAGGTGCAGAGGTGCCACTCCTCGCCAGAGCCACTGCTCCCTCCAAGCCCTTCCCTGGGCAGCCACCACCACCCTGGAGTGGGAAAAATGCCTGTTTCCCTCACCCAGTGCTCTGCTGCCCTAAGGAATTGCCTGATTTGTGCATGCATTGTCAGTCCTGCTATAAAATCACAACTGGCAAGATTTCTTTATTACAGTATAGATACCCACTGGCTTGGATGTTCTTCTGAGTGTTTGGTGTGCTCCATTTCCAAACCTTAGAAGATCAGCCACAGGGTTCGGCTTGCAAGCCCCAAATAAATGTTTCAAGATACAGCAAAAAGAAAGCACCGTGGTCCACCCTATAATCAGGAACAGACTGAAGGAGAGATCCAATTCAGCCTTCTGTATACCAGCTTTATACTTACATAGATTCACGAGAGTCCCACAGATATTGAGTTCCTGAGGCAGAGTGGTGTACAGGTCTTGAGTGTATTGGTAAACTGGAATAAATCAACAGTTAGTAAAGTGGGATGTGGATTACACTTCATTTTTGCTGCTGAAATGCTAAATTTCATCAGTTAATCCCTTGGTATGCCTTACCCATGAGAGGAAGGTTCTGCATTTACTCTAGCACCTCTGCATTTTGTACATGGTGTCCCAATAATCCTGAAAATGTGATTAGCTCCTTTTCCTTTTTTTTTTTTTTGTCAAAGAAGAAGTGTATTCAGTTAAAGATGATATATTAATTCAATCCATTTTAAACGGAAACAACCAGTTTCTTTTATCACCCATATTCTCTGATGAAATGGATTCTGGTGTGGAGTGTGCATCTTGCTTGTATCCAGCCATAGCTAGTCAGCAGGACAACATAGTCAGTGCTGTGGGGGTACAGTAGCCATGAAAGAATGGTTAAATTCACTGCCCTTCATCACAGCATCATGAATTCCCATCCTTACACCTGGGCAAAGAAATAGACAAGAGAATTGCTGTTGGAAACTCCCCGAAACCGTAGTCAAAATATATGTATTTCAGCATGAACCCACTGAATAGTGATCAAATCCAAACCAAGGACAGCTAGCCAGTCTCTGTCAATTTGGCAGGGAAGCCCTACTGTTGTGGCTATTTCTGGACCATCCTCAGGGATGGAAAGCAAGAGTGCCAAACCTTAGCTTGCGTCAATTCTGCAATTGTCCCAGTGGCAATGCAAAGCTGGTTTTGAAATAATGGGGGAAAAGATTCAGATATGTTCTGGGTTCCATATTGTCTTAGAAGTTTAGAAAAGCAAGAATGTAAGAATTATCGGGCTGGTCAGAACTATGATCCACAAGGAGCAGCACTCTGTCCCTGACGCTTCTTCTGGCTCAGAATGAAGTGTAAAAACAGCACAGATGTAAAAAAAGGAGAGATTCCCCTCCATGCAAAAAAAAATTACTTATACAACAAAGAAAAGCATATCCATTGCCGGAATATCAAGATTAAGAGTGAGGCATGGTATAATTAATTCTAATAATTATAACAGCCATGGTGAAGCCATAAAGCAGTTCTTTTTTGCTTTGTAAATTTTATAAATTTTAGCTCACTTTAGAGACTATTACTTCTCTGCAAAGATAAGAGATAGCAAGCATATTGTAGATGGATGAAGTATTTTTGGTGCTAGTTGAGTAATACATACTGTCTTCCCTAAAGAGTTTTAACATATTTTACTAAAAAAATTGTTCAAGTGTGGGGTTTTTCATTATACACTCATTTCCAAATGGTTAGACAATGTATAGGAGGAATTTATTTAATTAGTTACTTCTACCAAATGTCCAATAATTAAGATGTGAAAAAGTCCATTATTTGTTATATAATGCATAGCTTATACAGCAGTCCAGAGTCAAAAAGTCAAGACAAATTGTACTGGATATAGTGCAGCCTTTGTTTACGTCAATTTATGTCAATAGATTCCACTCACCTCCCACTTGCATGAATATGGGGGATTTTTCTTATTCAGACAAACATGGGATGAGCAGTATCAGGCAAATCATATTCTCCTTCCTTTTAAATTTCTGTACCCTTTGTTTTCTTTTATGCTCACTTTTTGAAATCCTTTGGTTTCTTCCTGCTCACAGATGGGCAGAGAGCATCTCTGCTTTCCACCTCCTGCTTTGCTATTGCTTAAGCATGTTATCCTCATTGCATTCTAATTAACGAGGCTATCACTGAAAGTGGAACAGATAGCAGAACTGCCGATAAGTAGTCCTTCCCAGAAGCATCAAACTCTGAGTGTTAATAAATATAAATAGATAGATGAATATTCTTCAAACTGTTGAACTGGTGAATGGCTTCCTGCCTGTCTCCTGGCGGAGTTGTTACATGCCCATCAAATGAATCTTGTTGGTTTATGTGGTTTGAAGTTCCTTGGCTGATACAAAATAATTAGGGAGTGTTTACACAAGCACCGTAGATGACAGAAATGGGAGAGCAGCCGGAGGAGCTAGCGGTAGTCTAGAGGTTTCTGTTTCTTTCATCAGCTCTGATGTGGGGACATCAGGAGATTCGCTGCAAAAGTACACTGTGATACAAAGAAAAATGCTAATGCAGAAGTGCCCGAAAACAATCTCCCCACACTTCTGAAAACAGCCTCTGAGGCTATTGGGAGCTCAGTTTGTGTCTTCTGAGTTTGGTCCATAGGAATTGCTGCCTCTGAGCCTATGCTACTATTTCACATTTGCTATAAGATGGTAATGTTCATCACTGCCATTATTTCTAAACATGATTTTATGTCTACATTTTCCAGTATCCACACTTCTGTGTCTGGATCTTGGTGTTGACCTAAATCTTGCCATTTAGACCTCCAAGTATTTGTTTTTAGCCAAGAACATTGTGTTGAAGCAGTTAGGTGTTCTAAAGGGGGATTTCTGCATGTTCAGTGGCGATGATGATTTCATATGGCACTAAGGTACTGTCAGGGTCGATTAGCAAGCTGTAGGCCTGAGTTTACAGCCTTGGACCACTGTGAAGCACAAAGTTTTGGCTGTGCTTTTTCAGCCATCTGTGTAGGCAGTGTTTATTTATTAACCCCTGGAGAGGCTCACAGCTGCTGGTATTAATTTTGTAATTCATCATGAAAAAATTCCAATTTTTAAAAGCCATAGGGAAACAGGGAAGAGACAGCTCATACTGCTGCTGATTTAAGATCATTTTCTATTATCCTTTTATATGAGTTACTGGAAGGTATGTCATCTTTTTTAAAGATCCTGAAACCGGAGAAAGTCAAACTATCTGTTTAAAAGAGGGGTAGGAATACAGAATATAGAGTATATCTGAAGAGGCCCGAAAATCCACAAACTTAAACAACTGAGTTTGGTAAGCAGATGGTGGTTCATACACCCATTCATCCATGTGCCTTCCCCCCAGCTCATGTCCTAACACGTGTCTTCCTTTTCCCTTTCCCAGTCTCTGAGAGCCAGCTCTTCTTTCAGAGGCAGTTTGTGTGCTTACAACCAGTTGCCAATAACGCTCTTTAGAAACAAAAATATGACCTTTGAACAAACTCTGTCTAGCTTCTGGAGTAGGAGCTGGTTGAAAGTGGACTCTTTGGAGGGGTATCTTAGCTTGATGGGGAAGAATCCTATTTAAACTCATATTTTCTCATTCAGGACCCTGATCCTTTTCCCTCCTTCTCTCCCCAGGTAACTTGCTATCTTTTTTTTCTTCTTCATAGTTCTCTGAATTTGACCAGCTTGACACAGTATTAATAGCATTTGCTCTTTGTCTATTAGCAATAAACATCAGCAAAATTGCCACAAATGCTCCTGTGATACATTCCTATTAAATACAGCTGTACCTTTTTGGGTGTGGGAGGGAGGATGGCTGCAGCTCCTATCTGAGCTGACGATAAGCCACGTGTGCAGAAACAAGATGAGGGACCAGATTTGCTCAGCTGTGTTTATCCTCCCGCCCACACGTGTGCCCATACAAGCATCCCAACAGTCGAATGTCAGGCTAATCAAAACAACACAAAGTCTGCTGAATCCAGAACCAGCTGTAACAAGGCTTGTCACGCCTATACCATTATTATTGTTGTTTCAATTTGTAAAATTAGCCTCTGCTGATGGCTCTGCCTACAGCTGCCTCTCTTCTTGCCTCTGTAACGCCTGCTACTCTGGTGATCCCTCCCACACACGATAACTGTGAATTGTGGCCTCCTGTGCCCCAGCCCCTTGTGGGATGCAGCGCTCTGAACTCAGCGGGGTTCTCACCCTGCCTTCTGCTGCGAAGATGTATTCTTTGAATTGCAAATGCTTTTAAGAACTTCTCTTGGACTATAAAGGATTCTTATCTGATCAAATAGCTGAAAAGGAGAACATAACCATATGCTGTTGTGTGAGCTCCCTGTGGCTGTGGCTATGCTGGTCCATTTGTTAAAATTTCTGTGCCTTGCCTAACTCTAGGCTGGCTCCAACCAGGGTTTTACTCATGGCATCATCCAACCCTGCTCCTAGTGGGGCTGTACAACCTGGTAGTAGCTTTTGTGGGGCCCTTCGTTTAACTCAGGGGCATCTTTGTCCTTGTCTGTCGTGCAGTGTCTTTCCTATAGGCTGTCACTAGGTTTTCCCACTGTTGCTATTAAAATAAAGAAAAAAATGTTGCTTAATGTTGTTGCATTGATTTTGGTGAACTAAATGGGTGTATAGTGTTTGGAGGCATTGGTGTGACACTACCTTTCACTGTTACATTCAACAAGTAACTTGGTTTGGGGCTTTGAGTACAGAGACTTTGGTCTGCCTCATTCCATGGTGAGCCCTCTAGAAAATGTGTGCTAGCATTTTGAAATGTGTTGATTAGTTTACAGAGGAAAAAGAGAGAAAAGTGAAAAATAAGGCATGCTGAAATTGAAACCAGGTGGTGCCCAAAACAGCTTAATCACAACCTGTGAACATTCCTCCCTCAGGGCAAGGCTGTTTCTTACCCTGCTCTTATTCTGTCTAATAGTCTTTCTGAGTAGGAAAGAAAGTGTCAGCCCTGTCAGATTTTGTTGGCCACTATACACAACAGTCACTTTTGCTTTTGATGGAACAGAGAGAAATGATAGGGCAGTGTGAAGGGGGAGAAATCTTATTATTTTGGTGCCCTCAGGATGGGAGGTGCCTGCTCACTCACACATGGGTTTGCAGGGCAGGCGGGTCACCCACTGCAGCCATGGGCTTGAATCCTGGTGGTTTACTTCTGCTGTCCGGGATGGTGTCAGTCTGGTCTGGTCAGTGTTGTTTCTTTTACAAGTCTTCATAGGCCAGGCATTGCCCAGGGAAATATCTCATCACAATGTGCTGTGATCTCAGGATCCGCAGAAAAGCTGAAAAAAAAGACAGGATAGAAGGAAGATAGAAGGAGAAGGTAGACAAAGGCAGAGCAGGGCTGGGCTGTGGCAGAGTCTGCTGGCTCACTGGTTGCAGCACAGCACTCTGCAAATGTCTTCTAGTGTTCGATGTGCTCTTGTCAACCATGCATGGGATCCTGGCTCACCAAATGAGTAAGTCTTTAGGGCAAAGCAGAGGCTTATTAGCTTTTCAGTAAAGGATCCCACAGGTCTGCTGCACGCTGTAAGTCTCAGAGAAAAAGGAGGAAGAGATTTTGTGTAGTAGGAACAAAGGTTTACACTATAAACACAAACACATAAATTGGTTATCTAATTGATTGTCCAAGTTCTGGCACACACTTCCTGCCCTGTTTACACTTAGCACAGCTGCTGACTAGCATTGGCAGCCCTTTTCCTTTGGACTTCAGCAGCCTTCCCCTCTCTTTCATACCCCTTCCACAGGTGATCGTTTATGGCTCCGCACTGATTCCCCACTGCTGAGCTCACAGCTGGTGTTAATAAACAGACCTTAACTGTTACACCACAGAGGTAACATGAAATTATGCCTTACACCTCCCTGTTCAAAAAGCCTTAGCTGTTAAATGTTACTGAAGGAAAGTACTGCCTTTCTGACCCCGCAGTATGCCCCAGTATGACTCCAGCATGTGTGGCTATTTTGGCCAAGGAGCAGGGCTTCTCAGCCATATAACCTGTATATGAAGTTACAGGCTGCATTAAAAATCATTTATTCCCCAGTTTTGATCTCACACTGGTTTTACCCTAGGCTGGCTCTGCTTCCTCAGTGCTACTCTTGGTGTGAGGTTAATTGGTGTATGTAAAGCAAGCATGATGATCTTTCACTTCAAAGTACACTTGGGAATTTGCTGCTCTCCCTGGAGGTTTGGCCAGCTTTCATCTGTGTGCTCCTGGGTTGTTTCTGATTGTTTTTTCAAACACATGCCTGAGAGGCCTTTCTTGCCCAGAAAGCTGGCTTTAATAACACCACCCGTCCAATACACACCTCATCCTGGTAAGATCTGATTTAAAGTATTTCTTTTCTTCCAGTGATGGTTCTTTTTATTTACTTTAAAAATATCCTTCAGCTTTTTAATCCCACTGTTGTACTTCCTAATCGTCATCTGAACCAGATTTGTTGAAATTCTTTCCTCTTTCCTCCTCCCTTTCCACTCCCCCTCTCTCTTCCAACCACACATATGTGCATTTTATGTGGGTGGAGTTAGCACTGCTCCCGCCAGCCAGCACTCCTGTGGTATGGGGACGCCATGGCCATGCGCCCTTCCCCACGGCTCTGCAGATGTCGAGGATGGGCATTCCCCTGAGCATCCCTCTATGAAAGAGCTAAACTGGCAGGTAGGGCAGGACCTCCTCGGTGATGGTCTCAAAACTGCTTTTGTAACCTGCCTCCTGCAGGGAGGAGGGAGTAACCTGCAGTAACTGCTGTGACTGCCCTGGGACTTATTCAAGGCACCAGTTAAAACAAAGCTGACTAGTTCAGGGACTGGTAGTATTTGTAGTCATCCAAACACAGCAGCTGATATGGGCTGCAAAACCTGCCCAAGAAGCAGGTTATCATGTTCTGTGCTGCTAGCTTAAAGCCAGCGCCACATGTTTTTGCTGCATTGAAATCACCATCCTGTGGCTTCTAAGTAAAAATTATTTAGGTATCCAAACTTCCTAGTGTTGAAAGTAATAGTGCCTGTATTACTTAAAAATGTGGGATGTAGATACTACTAAAAATCCCACTCTTGTCGATGGGCTTGGGTTACCCTTTCATTTGTAGATCTGCACCCAAAGATGTCCTCGTCTCTGCTGTCCACAGATGATTTGGACAGCATGGCCAAGGCCTACCTGTGCCTTTTTGCTGCCCCTGCAAGCTCTTGCCCTCACCGACTGCCTCATACACCGCTGCTTGCAGCTGGCTTCCTAGAAGCTTGTTTCTCAGCAGAGATTTCCTCTACTAAATGGAGGACAGTATCTCCTATTGTCCTTGGATTCAGTTAGTGCTGGCAAGACCTGCACTTAAAAATACACTTGGACATACTTAGCTTTTTAAAAATTCTTTCTTGGATCATTTTTAAAGATTCATTCTTTAACTATATATAGCAAAAGATAGTCTTCATGGTCAGATCAACCACATTTTGCTGAGAAAGCTTGCCCTAGGGTTATTTATAGAATTAGAATTATTAGTATCGCTGTCCCTTGCTCTCTTTGCATAAAACTATGGCACGCTGGGATGAAAACATGACCTTATCCTTTGAATATGCAGACTGGTGATTCACAAGTTCTTTTTTTTTAGTAGAGCTTGTATTCCATAAGGACAAATTCTAATTCACAGCTACATATTTCTGAATTTCATGTGTCTGGTTGGTTAGTGTGCTAAATGCATGCAGAGTTCAGGGAATGTAGGAGGCTTTTTTAAAATCCTGAAATAGTTGCACATGTCCCCCAACAATTTCATTATTCTAGTGCTTTATGGTCTATTCTTAGCCACAAAGCTGTTAGGATTTTCAAACAATTGGGCTTTGCAGCCTTTTGGGTTGTGAAGGTCACATTATGTATCAATAAGCAATACATTTCTAAAACAACAGCTAAAGGAGGTGTGATCATGCATCTGAATGTTTTATCTTTGTTAAAACCTAATACTACCTTGGATGTTATCTAATTGGTTAAAACTAATAGTTCTTTTCACCAAAATATGCACCTAATATGAATAACCTATAATCCCATGTGGCTCTTATGCTTGCCAAATGTCAGAAACATGAAATCTCTCTTAGCTGTCTGCTAGCCTTCCCCTCCCTTCCCAGTCTTCTCTCATGATTTCTACAGTGTCAGCCTTCAAGATTTACCATTCAAAATCTTCTAGGCCCCCTAAAATAATAAAGACAAATGGGCACAGTATAAAATCAAAATTTATATCTGTTTTTATGGATGCATGTACCTGTGTGTGATTTTAAGTTTATCCTGCAGTTGAGAGTTGAGGTGTCTGTGTGATGGACTTGAAAATTAAAGAACCCAGAGATAAGAGAGGAAAGATGCAGAAAGTACTGAGGTGCACAACATTTCACAGTATCAGAGAGCAGATAAATTAAAATTATTATGAAGTGTAATGTAACTGAAAATAATGCCTCATTACTCTTATTCTAAAAAACTATATGCTAGACAAGACAAAGGATGATGGAAAGCAGTTTAAAACACCAGCAGAGCAAAGAGAGCGATGGCTGGATGGTTCACTTTAAGGATATTGGTGATTTTATTACTTCTTTAGTGGGAATGATGGTTATGTTCAGAACTGCAGAATCAGATCATGGTTACGTAAGTGGGAAGGGACTTCTATGAATGTCTCTAAACCAATCTCCTGTGCAAAGCAGGTCCAGTTGGAGAACATGGCTCACAGCATGTACAGTTGGGTTTTGAATATCTCCAAGGATGGAGATTCGCAGCCTCTTTGTTCCAGCATTTGACCACTCTGAGGGTACAATTTTTTTTCCTTATGTCAAGTTGGAATTTCTCATGTTCCAGCTTGTGTCTGTTGCCTCTTGTCCTTCCACTGTGACCTCTGAGAAGAGCCTGGCTCTGTCTTCTCTTCACCCCCCTACCCCCCCACCCCGCCTTGGGTAGCTGGAGACCACAATAATGTCCCCCCCACCAAGGCCTTCCCTTCTCTAGGCTGAAGGAGCCCTGGTCCTTCTGCTGCTTCTCGCAGGGCAGATGCTCCAGCCCTGAGCATCCTGGTGGCCCTCTGCTGGACTTGCTCCAGTTTGGCAACGTCTGTCTTGTACTGAACATTGAGGATAGGCTGGCTGATGATGTCACTGACATGTGCTGCCATGCATCTTGTGGAAAAGTGATGAGGACAGTGACCCCAGAGATACCACTATGTGGAGATTAGGAAAAATAGCTCTTCTGAAATGACATTCCCTTCTTTTACCAAAGTACAGAATTATACATATATTGGCTTATTTTTACTAGATTTCAGTGATTAATGTAACTGTTTCCATGCAGTCAAGAGAAAGACCAAGACCTTACTTCTTGAGCTTGGATCCTTGGATCTTTTCCATATCCTACTGAAGTCAATGGCAGACAAACAGCCTTCCCAGATCTGCTTGTAAAGTTATGGTACCTCTCCAAACTCCAGCACACATTGAATGTGCCAGGCTCCTGCTGTATACCTTGCTGACAGTAGCTTATGAAAACCAGACTCCTAGTATAGAAAGGATTCTGTATGTGCATAGCCATCAGGCATCCAGTTCAGAAAGAAAGCAAGCATTACAGAATAGCTGTTGGGAAAAATGGTGAAGAGCAGTTGACTTCCATGTCCCTGTGAGCCACTGTGACAGACGTAACAGGACTACCAGCTTTGCATCCCACTACTACTATTTCAGCTTAAATTTCTGGTGCTAAATTGTGCGAGGTATCAGTGAGCATCTGCAGCTCTGAACTCACTTCTCATGACTGCTTCTTGGGAAAAGAACTTACGCTATAAAGTTGATCTTAACCTGAAAGAAAGCCTGTTTCACACTGAATTCTCAATATTTTTGGCCAACTTAGTCTGGAAGTACTGGACTGATCATGAATAATGCTACCTTAGCCAAACTTCAAGTTTGGAGAAAGAGAGTGCTCCTGTAAAATGAAACTTCAGCTGGCTTTACATGTGTCTCTGTTTTACTTTTTCTTTCTGGTGCATAGATCTGGGAAATGTTTAGGAATGACACCCCATGGGAACACATGTGCAATAGAACTAATTCTGTTTCCTCTAGGCTGGGACCCCATGAGAGAGGTGCTGTATTTACATGGAGTAAGCAGCTGTTCACATGTATATCAACTTTGCCAAGCTCATGTCACTAGGAGTTACCTCTGAGTATTCAAGCATGCTCCACTTGTTCCAGGGCATCCTGTAGATTTAGTGGAAAGGAAAGCCACCATGAGTAGCTCTTAGCCTAGATTTCCTGTTCTGACCTCCAGCTACAATCTTTCCCCTCTTCAAAATCCTGTTCTGTAGACAGCATGTCTGGAGAAGCATGTGTGGAGGAGGAGTGCACTGGCTCAGCTTTCCCTAATACATGCTTGGAGCTAAATCCACTGGGCTTTGCTTCTCTTTAATGGGAGAAGACGAAGGCAGCTGTGACACTGGGGCTCTCTGAGGGCCCTGGGATCTCTCTCAGCCAATTACTCTTTGTAGGAAGAACTCTTGCTTTTGCCTGCCAGGCAGAACTTTCCAAATTCAGCATCTTGCAGTATGTGAACTGCAACACCATGGTCCATTGCAGGTTGGCAGGAAATATTCCCTTGGCCCTAAGTCTACCAAAACACACCTCCAGTATTCAGCACCCTCAGAACAGTCTGTGTTTCCCTTTACATTCATCTGCTTCCCTACTGAAACAGTCTATCCTGCCAGTTTTATCCTGATTTCCCTGCAGCACCAAGAGAATGTTTGAAAGTGCAACAAAACAAAAGTTTTTTTAGTAAGATCTGAAGTCAGGCTTTAGTTACAGGACTGAAAACAAATAAAATAAAGTGTAACCTGTAATTCTTATCTAAGCCTAGAAACTAAATATCTTCCTACTTATTTAGCCTCTCCTCACAGATGCCTTAGAGATATCCCAGCTCCTGCAGTCAGGATCCAGACTTGCCCATGATGATGCCCTCTTTTCCATCTTCAGAGCAGGCCTAGACACCAGCCACCGTGAGAATAGAGGAGGATAGCCTGCTCCAACTCCTCTTTTCCTTAGCTTCTCTTCAGGGTGCCGCTGAAATGCAACAAGGAATGGGTGGCCTGTCTGAGCAGTTACCATCTCTGCTACTATCTTTATTGTTCAAAGCGCTTCCTGTTTTTTTCTGTTTCACTCATCTGGTCCCAGTTTCCTTTCAGGAAGTCTTTGTGTGCAGTTCCAGCTGCTCCTCCTTGCCCAGATGACACCCGTTACATACATATCCGGTGAAGCTCTTCTTTCTGGTGGGTTACTAGCTCTCTGTGAAGCCCACATGTCACCTTAATAGCACAGATGGCAGGCTTGGTGTTAGGGTGCCTTATCTATCTGTGTCTCCATCCCACGTATGCATTTTCAAGGATTTTTCAGTAATAGAAACCTGCAGACTTTAAACTGAGTAAATGTAAGCTTTTAGAAATAAGTTATTTTATTTTGGGTTTTTAGACATGGTCACATTATGTTTGAATCATGCTGATAACTCTATAGAGGAGGAAACTAAATAACTGTTCGTCTGCCAGCAGTGGCTTTTTTACAACACATAAAATGCTTCTACTTTAGAGAAGATTAAAGTAACTACTTGTTCATTTTTTGTGGTTAGGAAACCCCTTCCTATTCACTTAAAGGCACTGCCAAATATTGAAATAGTTGTATTTGTGTAGACTTGAAATGTCTAATTTCAGTTGAATAAGCAGATCCAGACATTTCACTAATGTGCCTAAAACAACATGCTTCATTTTAGGGAGTGTAACAAATGTAAACAGCTTTAGAAAATTAAATTATTCATTTGCTGAAAACTTTCTGTTAAAGGGGGTTCCAGAGGACATGGGTGGGAGGTTATGGGGTAGATGATGAATAACATGTTGTTCTTTAATAGAACCTTTTACAAATTTTATAGAAAAAAGGCTCGGATTCGCAGTGGGTCAGGAGTTGAACCATGACTAGAACTCTTGTTTTCTCCTCTCTGTGACAGTCTGCCTAGTTTCCTTTATTGTTTCAGGAGTATCTAATTTTTATATTTTATTTGGACTCTCAAAGCCAAACAGGGCACAGAGACTTTAAAAGTTAGTAGGCGTGAACAGATCCCCATGTATCTGATTTTCCATTACCTTTCAGCAGGTGTCTTTCTTTAAGACCAGTTTGAAACCAGTATAAAATCCAGTCATTTTCATTCAGTTTTGCTCCACTGTGTACTTGCATTGACTAGATAAATGTGGTGCACAGCAAAAGGTAGTCATGCTCTATACCAATATTAAGGGAAGAGGATGGACAAAAATATCCCTAACTGATTCACACAACTTAGGCTCCCCAAATTGGATCCAAGTTCTTTTGAGGACAAGCATTTTCCAAAATGTAAATACTTTTTTTGTTTTAGCAATGCTTGAAATGTTGTCAGAATAATTTTTCTCATGGCATTTTGGCCTTTCTACTTCTGGCACCAACCAAAACAGAATGCAGAGACAGGAAAACTGATTGCTCAAATGAATTCAGCTGCACGTGTAAAATATACTGCTCTATAGATGTTCTATAGAAGAAAAAAAGACTGTGACTATAATAGGGAAAGATATTTGCAGGAGAACACTCCATCTTGCAGACTAGCATAGTTACCTCTTCTCTCCGCCCCACCAGGCAGGCAGAAAACCTAAACCTCCTGGAGACTGTCATGTCCTAGGGCACAGAAGCTGCTGTGCTGCACTTCAGGTGAATCATCTTACCCTGCATGAAAATAATACAGATGAACTCAAAAATAGCACTGTATTGCTTGGACAAGAGGCAAAAATTAGGCACTCTGGATGCTCTGGACAGCTACAGCTCCCCACTCTGGAGGAAATACACTGAAAAATGGCAGGGCTGCCAGAAGCCTTGATTTATCCTTTTCTTCCAGGTGCTTGAATAAATAGAAAGAAAACTACTGAGCAATGCCTATACTCAAGTTGTAAGCTTGTAGGGAAAGAGTTAGCTTTCTGACTTTGTATTTACCTAGCAGTCACACAGTTTTATGCTGGTTTGCTGCTGGGGCTCCTAGATGTTACCAAGAAATTAAATAGTATTTATGTGACTAGCTACAAAATAGCCTCCAGTTTTCTTTTGTCTTGCCTTTCCTGACATGATATTACTCTCTTCTTTACCTGAAAGATTAGCTGTTCTTTTGCGGCTATGTACAGGAGTTGCTATTTTCCAAAATGCTAATGCACACTTCAAAAAGAACATCCTTTTAAATCCTTTTATAGCAATTAGGACTTAGAGATGAAGCAGTCACAGTGATTTCTCCCTGGTATTGATGCAGAGATAGCTGGCTAGTTGGGTTGAGATGCTACTTAAGCTATAGAACAGCTTTTAGGAGGGATTTAAAAATTTTTATTCAAAGTTTGATCTCCTTTGTTTGATCTCCATGTTCTTGCCATATGCTTTTTTCTTTTCACTAATATTGGATGATGCAGAAGCAACAGGAAGGCTGAAGGGGGAAGAAATCATGTGGGCCTGAATTTAAAGGCAAAAAAGAAGTGACATTTCAACACAAAGCCTCTCAGAAAGAAATCAATGGCTCATGGTGTCCTTAGTAGGATCCTTCTTCTTCTTTTTGCAAACAGACTCCAGACTTAAATGACTCTGCCTCATGCTGTTTCATTTTTTTTCTTTAACCTTCCCATTCTGTGTCATGTCTGCTCATTTAATATCCCGGCTGTGCTTCAGCCTGTAAGAGGGTATAATCAAAACGGTCCCTTGCTTGCTTTGTTCTTAGTTTTATTTCCTCTA
Source organism: Apteryx rowi (assembly GCF_003343035.1). Classification (NCBI taxonomy): domain Eukaryota; kingdom Metazoa; phylum Chordata; class Aves; order Apterygiformes; family Apterygidae; genus Apteryx; species Apteryx rowi. The sequence goes on along the minus strand of NW_020450452.1, from coordinate 358,595 downwards.
CTCATTTCAGCAGGGTATAGCGTTTTTTTCTTCCTTAACCTAAAACTTTACCTAAAAGTCTGTTATGAAGAGGGGAAGAAAACTGCTACAGATTCAATTTCTCTCCAGGACAAAAGGTTTCCAGCACAACCTGTTAGAAGAGGGGTAGAAGAACAGACACAAATCCTCTGGCAGTGTTACAGGTTTCTTCTCAACATTGACTCCATTCTGTGTAAAGGATATGACTAAAGAAAGGAAGGAATGAAATGAAATGGCGGGGGGAAGGTGTGAGGCAGCATGTATAGGTGCGGGGGCAGATGGCCGGCTCCATTGTCCACCCTGGTGCCCTGGTAGTAAAAGAGGCTCACACAAGTCAGCTCTGGAGCCAAGGTCTCTCTTAGCACCCTCTCTATAGATTAGCCCTGCTATAGCTTCACACAACTCTTTTTCAGCCAGCAGCAGAGACAATGTGTTTGGAGAATGTCCTGACACACCTCCTTACTGATATCACCCAGGGTGCTGTCAGCTCGTGGTGAAGCCTTGAGCTGCCTGGTGCTACTGTTACAGAGATTAGGCCATTTTCAGATTTGAGTTTGTAACCCCACTAAGGCCTCTTTACCCTTTCTTCTTGGCTCCACTGAGCACTTCCAGGTATTTGATTTTGGACATCTTCCCGTTCAGTTTTTGAAATAAAAGTTGTCTGGTGGTATTTCAAAAATATTTTTCTTTAGTTACTCCCACACCTCTTTCTCTTGAAACCCTCCGTGATGAGATCTGAGTTCCCTGGGAATGCTATGAAACAAAAGTCCTATATATAAGTATTTTTCCAGCATTGGAAAAATAGTGACTTTTTTTCCTGCAGATCTATTTTAAATATATTGTTTTTGTGAATTCTTATCAGTTTGCATTTCAGAGACATGTAATACTGAAACAGCTGTGTGCACCAGCTGTCTTACATTGTAGACCTTTGTGAAGTCCATTTTCCTGTTACATGCATGAGCAATAGCTAGTCCTGATCCTTGATTAATAGTCTAATATTGCCAACAATTAAATAGCACCGATTAAAAATAGGTCCATCACCAGCAAGTTATCCTCAGGTTGCATGTATATCAACTAATTAAAGTATTTAAAGCAAAGTAATACTTCTCCTGCCAGTGCATTCCACAGTCCTGCAGGGACTCGCTTTATGTCAAGGACAGGAGGGAACATCTCTTTCTTCTTTACATTCAGTTTTTCTGAGCTCCCCAACAGCCTCCGTTATGGTAGTATTTGAGTGCTGAGATGCCTGTGTACGTGCTCAGGGAAGGACAGAGAGTGAGTATTCATCAATATATATGTCACCATCCAAGTTTATAAATACAGAGCTGCGGAAAAGGAAAGTTTAAGGAACTCACCTGGAATCATCACTAGAAAAAGTGGTGAATTAAACCGCTGTCTCATATATCCTAAATTATTACTCTAATCAGCAGGATCCAGTCTTCCTCACAGTCAGAATTCAGCTCAATTGGAGAAAACATACTGGTGGTAAGAAACAATCCATGGTGTATTTGTCTCTTAAGTAGCTTTTAAAAAATGTGATCTTGCCCTGTGTAAAAGAAGGATGAATCTTTTGCATAGTGTTGCCATCACTTAACAGGGCCAGCCATGGCACCTGAAACAGTGTGCCCTGCAGTCAGAGGCAGCTCCAGCTAGACCTGGCAAATCCAGTTCACAGGGTCTTCACTGACCTCCTTGCCTTCTGTTTTTTTTGCATCTGGCTGTGTTCAGCCAAGCTGTTACCTTCTCGCATGATTTCAGCCTGAAATCACATAGCCCCCATATAGGCTGTGTGACTAAAGATCTTGTCTTAAATTTGACTGAAAATCCTTATACTAATTTACAACCCATTGTCATTTATAATCCATTACAATCCATGTCATCATTTATGGTTAGCATATAGAAGATACTGCCCTGTCCAAACACAGAAGGAAAGAGTGTAGCTTTTCCCAGATAGACTGCGACTCCAGTAGGTTTGTTTATCTTAGTTGAGGATGTGACTGTTCGCGTAACACTGGATCCATACAGCCGTAGGAGCAGAATTCCTCAGTACAGATGTAGCTTACAGTGGTGGTATTACCATTTTCCTCATCTCACTTGGAAAGTTAAGCAGTGATTTTGCGCAGGAGTCAAATTGGTTGGTTTGCTATCCTGACACACAATTCAGTTTTGCTAATACCTGTTTTCTTGAGTGTAGACCTGGCCTAGCTGAGCTGTCTGTACATGTTCAGTAAGCTTAAATCCAGAGTAAGTTGCAAGACAGCAGTGCTAGATTTCAGTTAGAATTTCTTAACGCTGTTTCAACAGATGTACAGTGCCTCTATTCAGCATTTATACTCTGCACCTTCTGTTTTGTGCCCAAGCTAGAGGATATGGGAGCTGGAAGTAGAAGTCTAACATTTAGTCAACAATGACTTTTCTCAGAAAAGACATTATCAGCTTCTCCTTAATTTTTGAGGTGTTCAAGTCTCTGCCAGTGGGCTGACTTAGTAAGACACGATACCCCTTGGAGTATCCGCTCACAATCCTAGAAAAAGTCAAAGCCTCTGGCACAGGATTTTCAAACGCAGTGTTCCTATGCCTCTTGCAGCATGGGACCCAAGCTCCCAGGCAACATCTGTGTATTTGAGAATGGTGTAGACAAGAACAAGGGTGAAGATATATTGGTCTTTTGATGGGTAGTGCATCCAAACTGGCTACATAAAATCTGCCTTCAAATCCTTGCTCTGTTTGATTTGAAGTAGGAACTTGAATCACATGTTTTATTCACTAGGGTTTATCATCATTTCTTGAGTAGAAAACCTGGGTGAACTGGGTTAGGTGTCCAGCTCCAGTTTTACAGCTGAAAATCCCAAGCAGAGATGAAAGAGAGATAGTTCAGGATCCAGATTTGGGACTTAGGTGCTTGCTGCTGTGTCTGAATTTCATCCTGAATACTTTTGCAGATCTACTATTGGGTCCAGCTTTAATTGTTTGTAAATGCCTGGGCTCTTGGCTGTGAACATCAGAAGTTTAATCCTAGGGAATGACTAAAGTACAATGGAGATAGGAAAAATCAGACCCCAACTTGTGATCATCTGGGTGCAATTACAAACCTCCAGAATAACTTCTCAGATGTGGATTTCTTCTGTACAATGAGGAAAGATACAAGGCAGCCACATCCTCCCCAATACAAAGAAAGCATTGTATGTCATTCCTTCTTCAGCTGTGCTTCAGTTAGAAGAGCAGAGGAAATAGGACCTTATAGTACTGACTAATGCCAGTTTTATGAGTAACAGTTTTACAGCCATTCAGCTATAGATGTTATAACAACAGAGTTAACACAGAAACTTCACTATCCAGGAGTCAGTCCTCAAATAATATATGTGTTAATTTTTCAGTGTTTGGGGTGGTTTTTTTTTGCTTTGCCTCCCTCTCTTATTTCTCCACTTTCATTCTGTACCTCAAAACCCATCATTTCTGAGCTGTATTTTATCTCAGGAAATACAGATAGGAATCCTGCCTTGAAAACATTGGGAGGTATGGTCTTCTGCACTCTCCGCCTCACGTCCCCATATATTTGTAACACATCCCTGCTAACTGTTTTGCTGGAAGCGCAAAGCCAGACTAGTTACATGTAGTTGGTACTATATAGCCAGGATTAAAAAGGTCAAGAATCATTTTCATATATTGCGCTCTAACTTTTATAACTACCTTATGTTTTTATGATACTGCCATTCAGTTATGAGCTATGCGTGTTCCCCATCTAAAAGTAAACAATAATTCTTGGTGATTTCCTGTTCACTGTAGGTTGTGAAATGTCAGCATGCCAGAAACAAGCAAAACTTGAGACAACATAGTATAGAGTATTTGAAGTAGCAAAGCCACAAGAAACACACATTTCCCTCTACTTCCTCTTTAATATTCCGGATATAGAAATGAAAATAGCACCTCATGGCAGATTGTGTTGAATTAGAACAGAACCATCTGGCTTGTCATCGCTTCTGCTGAGCAGGATCATTCCATTGGTTTTGTACAAAGCAGAGCTGAATACCCTCCTAAATGCAACAAAACAAAGAATAACTGAATTTTGGACATTCTCTGCATCCAAATGCACATCTTTGGGCTCCTGAGACAAACATCTTGGGCCAAAATTCAAGTATGTGTGCATGTATCTCTAGCTATCTAACCAAAATATGCCATTTTTTTTATCAAAGCAGAGGAAATGATAAACAGTTGAAAGGAAGGGGAAGGTAGAATCCTTACCAGAAGGGAAGGCAAGCTGGTGCACAATGAATCATTCCTTCTAATGCAGTCAGCCACATGCATGTAGGTTTTCCTTAGATGTTTCACTCTCATTCCTGCACTCATGCATTTTAGCTTTGGCACAGTAGAGTATACAAGGTAGTAAATGTGCAAAGCTTCTGACAAGGTTTTAGAGCAGTCTTGAAAGGAGCTTTTGTGTTCGTTTTCAGTAACACATCTAGGAATTATTGTGCAATCATAGTAATCACATTCTCTTGCAACCTGCTAATCCCAGCAAGTAAGGGCTTGTTTACATACAGGTTGTATTTTCATAATTATACCAGCATAATGTGTTATAATGACTTTCTGTCCCACTATCCTGTGCGGATTCAACTACGGTTATATGAAGGTGCCTAAGGCAGACATGTTCTTATTGACAAGGGGAATTAAGTTATTGCAGTGTATGACATAAAGCTACTTACATCTGTATCCACATGGGGACAGTGCAGTTCTACAAGTTAGCCTGTCTAATCAATTGCTTCTTCTTAAACTGGGTGGAGGATCTTGCTTCCCTTGTCTCTCCAACCCTTTACAGACCTAGCTCTTGCTGTGCATCTTCACATGTGTCAATACAACTCTAACTGAGCAGAATACTTGTGACTGGTTTTGGTGGATTATATTTCTGCTAGGTTACTAACTTTAGCTGGACTATTGAGGAATCCAACAAGAGCTCGTACTGCAGGAAAGCACAGCAATGTGTGCTGCTAGTTGTGCGTTTTTAGGTCAATTCATCCCATCATGTCCTGCTTCAGCCTTGAAGAAATATACTGCTTTATTTATTTGGGAGGTGTTTTTGCACATGTAGGGAGGTTGCTCAGTAGTTAAATTCACAAGTTAAATCATTGCCAACTGAAAAGAGCTGTAAAAAAACATGGGGACTGTGAAAAAGGCAAATCCCTGCAAATATTTTGAGGTTAAATGGGCAACATTTTGAGAATTTTGTAAGACAAATTGGAAACTTGTCTTTCCCTCCCTCTTAGATGTTTAACATTTTCTTTTGCATTGAGCATATTACCCATCCCCCAAACCTTTATTCCCCCCATCAGGGAGTTTTCAATCAAAGAAAAAATCCATGAAGAGCTTTTTGTTGAAGTTTTAAGGAGCTCTGTTCTGCTGAATAGCATGTAGTGTTCTACAGGAAAGCATTCTCAATTGGACTGTAAGACTAGATCTATGTTAAATAAAGAGAAGTGTTTGCCTCTATTCAAGCAAGTATAACAGACTTTTGCTTTTTTTGACGGTTTTAGAAGATAATGTGTTGTTGTTCTCATCTCTTGGAGCTGATATGTTTGGTCATGAGGCAAGGCTGGCCATTAATGTAAGGGATGCTAGGGCTAAAACTGTGCAAAAAGTGGAAGAGCAGCCCTGTAAGAGTTAAGTGGTTTCTGTTTTCCAGGAATGTAACTACATCTTGAATTGAGTTACTTCCCTTCTCTCCTGATGTTTGCTGTGAGAATACCAATCCAAACAAGCCTCAGAAAGTTTGCTCACCCTTTCTTATTTTCTTTGGTGCCTTAAGACTCAAATGACAGCTAGCACTGAAGAGTAAGAGGAGGATGCCATCAATATGAAAGCTGTGAGGAGCTCTTAAGAGCACCTCTGTGTCCAACACAGTCTGTGAACATTTGTCAAAAAAGAAGACTGTAGCAGGAATAAAGTATTTCAGTTGTCAGGATACTGAAGGATGAGCCCTGTGGAGAATCAGAAGAGACTAATATGACAAAAATACTGTACATCTCCTTCCTTTAGGGCAAAATATGCTGCAATGTCTTAGCCATACCACGCTGCAAATCCTCTTTATGCTCCCTTTCAGATGATCCAGGGGAAAACTTCACTTCACCCCAGATCTGCTGTCAATCTAGCTCTGAGCAAAACTTTCCAGTCTGGTGTCAGAGAGGATTCCTTGCACTGCCTCCAAGTGAAGCTGCAGGGTAGCTGGAGAGGGGTTGTCTTCTGTGCTCCTCATGGCCGGGAGAGGAAAGGGAGAAGGGCTATGTTACGTGCTACAGAAATCATTTCCTTCCTCACCGCCACTAGTCTGAAAGAGAGCACTAAGCTCAGAAATATTGTCATGGATTATGGAGATGGACCTCACCAAAGAGCTGCGGGAGCTCAGAGAACGTGGAGGCAATACATGCTAGCCCACTCTCCCCGCCCATAGCGGAGGGTGGACTCAGACCCTTCCACCCCACTATGCCCCAACTGATTTCTCCTTAGCAGACAAAAGCTCTCTCTGGAAAGCCAGCTGATCTCTCCTGTAGAGCTCAAGTCCACTACATACCTATTAAGTTGTTAAATAAATAAAATAAGGACATTTTAATTAGAAAAGTTTGACAGCAAAACAAAGTGAACATGAAAAAATGTGGCCATACATCTTTTCCCTCATAGAAGTGAGTTTAGTCTTTTCCTGAAAACAGAATTGTACCCTTGATTCTTCAATACCCTCCTTGATTCTCCATGGAGCAACTGTGATATCTAGGATACTGTTTTTTGCATAAGTGGTTTCTGATCAGTAAAGCTAATTATACAAATAGTTCATTGCAGTTGAAGTCATCACAATCACCTGCCTTTCAGATTTTCAAGTGCTTGTTGAAGTGTTTTCCTATAGACTTCAGAGGAAAGTTTGTTTCGGATGTGCTGTACCAGATCTGTCTGAGAAAACTGCTGTTTCTGTATGTGAAATATAGAAAGTTCTAGTACTGTCTGGCATGGACAGGATAGGAACTTACATTTAATAGGAGTGGAATGTTTTCTGCTTATTTGCAGAGCTTCTTTCAGCAATGAAAGGGCACAAATGGGGTTTCATGTGGTGGAAAGCTGGCCCAGACTATTTTATGTTCCAATAAAGCAGTACTCTGAGGGAATGTTTTCCACTGCCACTGCAGAAGAGGAACTCTGATTGAATTTGAGTTGATTGATTGCTTTAAAAGGAGCTCTTATTTAAAAGAATGCAACTCCTATTAGAAAGAGCATGCTACTGTTTAAGTAGATCAAAACTTTATGATAGGAGGGCTGCTTGCTATTCTTGTTATTTTAAGCTCTCATCTTAAATATACAGCTACACATTTATGCAGTAAGTAGTTAATGAGTATTACATGATAAGGGATACTACCGTTAGAATGATTTAATTGACCATCTTTTTTGCTTTATGGAAAACATGAAATCACACAGTAGATTGCTAATTTACAATAAATTACAGTTTATCAGGACTGAAAGATCCTTGCAGCATTAATAGATCCAGTCTCCAAGATACACAAGCAACTCAAAAGTATTCTGATATTTGGCCTACTAAAATTCATATTGGCATATTAAGATTTGTGTTCATTCAGGGACTAGAAAGAAGTTTAAAATACTTTCCCTCCTGTAAGACAAGTAGTTTTGTTTCAGTTGTTGAAGTCAAAACTTAAATTTCATTTCAAAGCAAATGTTACTTCAGGAAAACAAGACCCTGTTAAACTTGCATGATGCCTTAGGAATTTCTAAAGAGATCCTAAATATTTTGGAACCCAGCACCTCTTTCTAAGCAGTTATTAAGAGAATGTTACATGTTTTATCTTGTCACCAGATGCATTTTGAAATGTGCTTGGAGAATGCTGCAATTTAAAAGAGGTATCTTTAAACTACATATATATAGGTCATAGACCCTAGTTTTGCAGGGAGAGATTTTGGGTGCCACTGGTCAGGACATTGGATGGGGAGGAAAAACAAAGAAAGCAAGTCTTACGGCAGTAGTTTTTCTTTTTCTACTAGGAAGAATATTGTTCTTGAGGAGGTAAACATAGACTGATATGCTAGTGCAAAAGTCCTTTTAGAAACATTTTTGACTCCAGTTTGCTAATCTAGTCTCCTGAGAAGTGGAAAAGACGCTGGAATGAAGAGACCATTTTCCTGTGTGGAGGTAGTGGCAGCAGCAGCCATTTCTTACTCAAAGTCCAGCACAACACAATGGTTTCTCTATGGTTTCACATACCAGTCTTTACYTCATCTGTTGTGGTGCAGCCATAACAAATTTTAGCTAGGATTTTCATAAGCTAATGAAAGAATAACATAGGGGAAGCTCACAAGACTATGAAGCTGATCCTATCTCCAGAGCCCATCATAATGTGAAGACAATTACTATGTCCAAAGTGATATTTCAGTCTCAGGACACCACTCCTGCTTTTGGATCTTTCCTCAGCTGACTTATTTTTTTGACCTACTCCAACTATACCATCCCTATGCCTGTTACACTCCAGAGGAGAGGGGAAGAACAGTAGCTGGGGCATGAAATTCAGCCTTGCATTTCCCTAAGCCAGTGTGTGCAAGTGGACATTCTTCCTTAGCTTTTGGTATTAGGAGGAGAAGATGGTAGCAGTAGGTCACTGCTTGAAGATGCATCCTCAATTTTGTTGTTGTTGGAAGAGATAATAACATGAACTTGATGGACTTCATTTCAGAACTATAGGAGTTTACTAACCTGTGCTGGCCCCACCAGGGGCTTTCTTGGGAAACCGCTCCTCTGCTTTGCTGTCCCGCAAGTAGCTCCACTGCCTATATAGCCTCTCCACTGCCAGCTGTAGTTGTTGCATCCTTGTCAGGGTGATTTAATCAGTCCTTCTGAATTACAACCAGATACTTCAGCATGGCATGGAGGAACTTTGGGAAGGGCACAGAACAGAGACAAAAGTGTCCGTTTGCTATAACTGAGTTAAGATGCCTAAGTAAGTACCTCTGCAGTGCTACAGAGGGTAAACACACCCAAATATCATGTTCTTAGAGTCAATGCGAATCTTGACAGCTAGCTGCACTAGCTGGTTTGAGAGCCTCTGGTGGGAGCTAGCAGGAGGGACTGAACTCTTGCATCAACAGCTTCCTCTTCTTCCTTATGGTACAGTTTATTGCCCCAAGCTCTGCGTGGTGATTACCTAAGGAGACGTGGCAAGTAGGCCTGCAGCTGCTGAACTTACGACTCTGAATGTTTCATTTCCCTTGCCTGAAAGCCTGATTGCTTGGAAAAGTGTGAAGGTGAGGTCTGAGGACTAATTTTGTTGTGTTGATTTAGAAAATAAAAGATTGCAAGAGGAGAATCAATTAGTTTGGGCCATTAACTTACTCCTGTCCTATGAAAAATTATTTTGATATCTCTAGTCATGGCTATTTTACAAYGCTCAGCTTATATCTGTGTCTGGATTTAGGATTTTCTGTTTCCCAGTGCTCAAGAGCTATTCTGTTTATAAGTGGCTGGGGTCTCCTTCTGAGCTATAATGCTCTGTCCTCTTACTGCTGTGGTGTTTTCTGTTTTGTTTTAACTGTGGTTATGAAAGGTGCGTAGAAATTAAAGCTGCATATAATTTGCCTTTTAAGTGATACTTAAGATTATGTTTGTGTTGGCACTGAGATGATATGGACAAAATGTACCCAGACATAAAAAGAGAAAGTGTTGAGTTCTCTAAATTCAGACCAACTGAAAAACCCATGTCCTGATAATTAACAGTCTTATGCTTGGCTTTTCTGCTGTGGTTATGGGTCTACAGGGGTAAGTGTGCCTTACAGAAAATGCAGACTAAGTGGACAGAAGGTTTCTTTGTTTTCTTTTTTAAATAAAACATGTTATGAAAAATAAGAAAATAAATTTTAGTTTGGACTGTAAAGAATTTTACACTTTTCATTAAAATCAGTTTTGTACTAGGGAAAAAATGTTATTTTCCTGTGAACACCAAAACTTACTGCACTATAGTGCAGGTGGCAACATCTTCTATTTTTTAGGATGTCTGATATGCCACGCTATCAGCCATGTTCATAACTGCTAGAGTTTTAGCCTTTTGCGCTGAATTAGTACTTGCTGTACATTTGCCTCAGTTTGGCTTTTTGGCCAGGGATTGGCAAGGGGAGAGTTTTAAGTTGAAACAGTAACGCTATTTCAAAGTGTGAACCAAAGGAAAAAGTTGTCCTTGAAACTATGACAATTTTTTTTCTTCAAACAGCTATAAGGTTTCCATGCTTCAGAGAAGAAGCTTTGAAATCTGGTAGGGGGTAGTTTTTTATTATGTACTTGCGCTTCTGCCATTTTCAGGACAATTTGTCTAACCTGAATCAAGCTTTTTATCTTCACTTAACACTAAAATCATATGCTCAGGATGGGGAACAGCAGAATTCTGGCTCCTGTTCTTACTGAGCACACCCAAACCTGAGGGAAAGAGGAGAGTACTATGAATAAACACCATACCGTAAGGCAGAACTTCAAGGCATACTGCTGGTATATGTTAATGTTGAAGTGCTTGACAGCAATTCTCATTATACTATGGCTACACTTTGACAGCTTTTCTTAGGAGAAGCAAAACCTTATTCCTGGTAGAAAGATGATCTACCATTGTGTTTCAAGCCCTTTACCCTCCTACCCACTCACCTCTGAAATAAGTGAATATAAAGAAATGTTTGAACAGGCATAAAAGGAGAGATGTAAAAAAATGACTTGCTGAAGGCCATGCAGTAATTAAGTGGCAAGCTGGAATGAGAGTTATGATGCTATAGCTGCACTTCAGTGATTGCACAGGAGATCATACCACTTTACACTGAAGTCTATTGCAATATGTTACCCCATTTGATGATTAGTTTTGAAACATTGAGATGGGTTCCCTAAGCAGGTGATGAAATATCATGTACTATATACCTCTATAAAACATAAATTAGATGATTGTTCAAATATTACTTTCTACTATCTGGAAAATTTTTTTCTTTGGTTAGTTTAGTAAGCTGGAAAAAGCTTGTGTTTGAAAGGATTTTTGTCTTCCTTCTCCTGGTAAGTCAAAATGGAATAAGTGAATTTGATATCATTTAGAGCTGTTCTTTTACTTAAACAATTTCTCCCTCACCAGTAAATATTAACAGGTGACACCTTGTTGTGCTATCAGCTCCACTTCTGTTGTATCTCAGGAGAATGTGTTGATGTCATGAAGTTCAATTATCTGGGTTATGGATTTTTTTAGTGTGAGCTTTGAGCTGCTCTCATTATATTACCAAGTGCTTGTGAAATAGAAAAGCACTTGATGTGTTCAGTTAACATTCAAAATAACATAGTTTCATTTTGGGAATAAAATGGATATACAGTTCCCAAATAGGCTAGGCAAAAGATAAGTTACACTGGACAAAATATAAATACAAAGTCTTGATGGCTTTTTAGTAAATAGAAACAGCCCAATAATACTGCATATAATCTTTGATTTTCACATTGTTGATTTTGACAGGGCRAGTGGGTAAATACAGAAGTTTTTGCAAATAAGAGAGAGGCTGGAGTTAAGGAAAGGTTTTAAAATCTGACAGTAAGCTGGATTATCTCGATGTGATCTCTCTTGAGCACTTAGGCTGTGTTTTAGCTTAAAGGATAGCACTTCCTGGAGAAAATGCATCTGATTTGCTTTCCTGGGCTGTTGTTTCTTTTGACAAACCTTCCAAAATAGATGTATGGAAGTAAAGCAAACCAGGGAAATGTTAATAGTATCTGTTCATTGCTATCACTTGCACTGTTTTTGTAACTTTGTGCCAAGGGTCAAGACCTGAAACAGGCCTCCTTGCCTTCAGAGGAAGGGCTCTTCTTGCAGCTTCTTGCCATTTTAATGCCTAACCAATGGCCTTGATTGGACACATTGGTCTCACAGCTTCTGAACTATTATACTGTGACAAGATCTGCATATTAAGTGGGTTTTAAAACAGCTTCTAAGATGAATGAGCTCGGACTCAGCTCGATTTGGTAGGGGTTTGCTTGGTGGGAGCCTAGGGACCTTTGTGCTTCCTTCCAGAGAGTTTCACTGGGATCAGCACAAACATTAGGCACTGTGCAGGACCCTAGGTTKGGTATCCCTGGTCCTGTGCCCGTGTGGAATGGATAAGCAATGGTATAAGATAGTTAAAATACTGGGTATGATGACGTGCAGATTTTTCCTCTTGTGTTTTCATTTGCTCTTCTTTTCCATTTCTTATATCTGCTTTCTAACATAGCCCCTCCCACTTCTTCCAGCAGCAAAGAGGAGAGGGAGAGAATGGGGAAAAGGAGGTGGTGTTGAAACAGTATCACAGACAGCAGCAGCACATTCGCAGGAGCATGTCTTGACGTGTCATCTCAGCATTTGTTTCCCTTTTTAACATACCTATGTTTCCGTATGCATGATGCAGATGTGTTCCAGTCATGTCTGCTCATGATGGTGTGCTCCCAACATGACTGTCAGCGCTCTGCAGCTGGAGAGCTGCACAGTCCCCTCAGGGATTTGTATACAAACACTTGAGATACCCTTTGCAGGAGCAGAATGTGGAATGACAAAGGCTAGTCTCTTTTTTTCAGCTGTTTTCTGCTGTTCTCAGCTCCAACCAGCTGAAGGCCAGCAGCCCCGTGGTGCCAGCTGTACCTGCCAGATGGCACAAACACTCCCTTGTGTCACTGCTGGCCTAGCAGCAGGCAGGAGAAAAAGCCAAAAAGGCTGAAACCAGTGCTTATTCAGTATTGTGTTTGTGCACAGGCTTACAGCTAACGTGCAGCACGATATACATGACTGATCTGGTGTGGTTTTGGTATCCTCCTTATGAGCAGGAGTTCTGGACTCCCAGTGCTTTGCGCCTGTGGTCAGACGCTCATGCACAGAGCAGCCACACGTGAACTAACTGAAGCTGGTCCAGGAGCAAGTGAGACCCACTAAAGGCCTTTCCCACAGTGTCCCTCAGTGATGCGAGGGGCATGTCCATGCTGCCCAGAAGGGCGCAGGGCAGAGCTGCCTTGTCTGCTGCGTCTGGGCTAACTCGGGGTTCAGGAGCAGCATAGCCATGTGGGTGTAGAGCTGCGCCTGCAGCAGCAAGGCTAGGCAGGAAGCAAAAGCCTTGCCCTTGTGCAGCCCCTTGCTGCTGGAGCTTCACTCCTGGGGTGTCTCTCCACAGCTCTGTGCTCCCCTAGGCCACGTAGGTGTGCTGGGCCTGGCTGGCGGCAGAGAGGGGTGGCAGCATACAGACCTTTGCTGTGTGGCACAGATCCATCCTAGGGTCTAATCAAATGGTTAAAAAAAAAAAAGAGAGAGAGAGAGAGAACAGAGGTTCATAGCCAGCGCAGGAGCTGTACAGCTTTGTGCATTTCCCCTGCCAGCCACTCCGACGTAAGCTGGGCTGTAGCTCAGCATTTTTGTGTTGCTGGTGCAGGAGCTCCCATGCGCGCCGTGCCTCTGTGCTGCTGCTCTCAGTCCCCTCAGCTGTGCTGGTGGAAGTGCTTACAAAGGCACTCATTAAACCAGATCAGCAAGTTGATCTGACTACCCTTTCTCATCTTTTTAGTTTTCGGAGGAGAGGGGAAGTGGTGTGCATGTGTTTTTTTGGCTTTTTTTTGTTTGTTTTCTTTAACCTAGATAGTTTCACTGACTGTGTTTACAGTATGCACCTCAGATCAGTTACATAAAGCCAACTTGGGGATCAAGGGTAAGTGGGCAGAAGAAAGTGGGAATCTCTTAAACTGGCTTAGTTGCCAGAGACATTGTAATAGGAAACTATGATTATAGATTCATCTTTTGTGGCTGATTAATTCAAATAACCCCCTACTCTCTAACTCTTTTAAGTGTGTCCATGCAACAACTGAACCCAAAGTGTATTTCTGTTTATCTGCTTTTAAAAGAAAATAAGAAAGGCAAAATCCACAGAAGGCACACAAAAGTAATATATAGATGTGATGATAATGTGATGATAATCATTCTATGTGCATTTATATATGTTTTTCATATTTAATAAGCTCCTGCCTAGAGATTTTCGTCTCTGAAGTGCTGCTTAAATTTAACACTGTGATTATTTCAGGTAGATACATGAATAACACAGGTGGGGAAACTGAGACAGAGAGATTTTATCATTTGCCCAAACTAATCAATGTTGTAACAAATGTTTCTTAACTGAGTAGTAACTTTTACCTTGCTGTGGAAAAGGGCCCCACTCTGAAATCTAACAGCTGAAGCTGGTTGTGCTGTATGGATATCCCTCCCTGGGAAGGGTAACGCTTTTCCTGTGCTCTTTCCTTTGATGAAAAGCTTGCATCTTTCCCTCAGCCAAGATTGTGTCATTTTGCGTGAGTGGTGTACCTGTTTGGTGGCTGGAAGAGAGATGGTACGCTGCTGCCGGTTTTCTCTGGGGCCGTGCCCAGCTCGTGGTGGGCTTTCTCTTAGTGAGGGCTCCCCAAGCTGGAGGAAGGAGGGAATTCACAGGGCCGAACCCCAGCAAAATATGGGCATAGGAATGGGATAAGGAGAACTTTTGTACCCTTATGTTGAGGATTTACATAGAGCCCTGGTGTTTAGGCTCAGACATGGCATTGCAGGTGTTTCTGGCTGCTGAGCAGAGACTGACCTAACCCCCAAACTCTCAGAGGCCCTTCGGGAGCCGGGCTCYGCTGGGCACAGGCTCTCGCCCTTTTCTGTGCTGTGCAGTTGAACCTAGTATGCCAGGGCCTGCTTTAGTCACTTATGGGAAATATGGGCAACATTTTCCCTACCGTGCCGTAGGGAACAGTAGGTAGCTCCAGCAATGAGAAGAAATTGTCCTGTTCTGAAACTAGTAAAGCCTGGAAGGCAGGGGAATCAAAGAGTGTGTCTGTGCAGACAGGTAGCCACCACTGMGAGTTCCTGCGCCTGTGGTGCAGTACAGGGGTGTTCTGGCAGAAGCTGCGCTACTGCAGAGAGGCAGAGCACCTTCGCTTGAGCACCGTGCAATGCTTGTGGAGTCACATGGTGTGTGGCCAGGTTTTGGCTTTCGTCCAGGTAGCTGCTGAAGCTGGTTGCACTTGCCTGTGTAGGCATGCCCAGAAAAATCTTGGAGCATGTTGCTAGCTCTGCTTTTTAACTGTTTGTGATATTTTCTGCCCTATGATTGAGAGTGTGATTGCAGCATGTGCAGCTGTACATGAGCTAGATTTAATTTAACTAACCTGGATATTACTAGCTACAAAATTGTACTTTAAGCTACAGACATCTTCCCGGGAACCTGGCATATTACACAGTATTGAAACCTATGTAGGTGTGTCTTTGCTGCTAACTCCGCTGATGCAGTGGGTGTATCTACATGTGCTACAGCTGTGTCTCCAACTGAGGAATAAACATTGCCTTAATCTGAGCAGGCTTTTGGAGTTTTATAACTAATATGTAGGTTATCCTAATTTATTGAGTGAGGTATAGTGGATTTATTCTGTATATGTTTTTATACAGCAGTAAGGAGCTCAGGTCTTGAGTATCTTTTGGTGATGTCTACAGTAATTACCCCACCAAGGGTTAAGTGTGCTATGGAGTATCTTTGAAATATGCACAGTACTGTGTTGAACCTGAAAAAGGGGAGATCAAAGAAATGCATCTCACAGCAGAGGTCATAACGTTGTGATGATCCTCAGATCATGGGAAGGTTCATTTCACTGGCTTGGACTAATTGCTGGGAAAGTTCATCCTTGTCCTGTATTTAATCCTTGTGCAAGAAAAGTTATGTGGCCCTTAGTAGCAAAGCTGTCAGCTGTGGTTTTATAGATGTCCTTGTCAAGACTATTTGCATCTTGGTAGTCAAGACTCTGAGTTTGGTACACAATTCTCTGACTTCATAGAACAGAGTAGAGGACGGGCTTGATGTGGTAATGATGGCCAGTGATACCAAAGGATGTTGGCGTCATGACATTTCAATACGAGTCTAGTTACTAATAGTTTTGTATCCACGGTATAACATTTTCAGAGGGTGTTAGAGGTACAAGTAACTATTGCTTGATTGTGACTTGCCAGGATAGAACAGATTCACTTTATCAGGCAAGCAAGCACCACCTGGAAATACTAGTAAGTGGGAACACAGTTCCCACTGTGGGTGGGTACAACCCCAAGAAGTACGAAAACATTCTTGAACTATAAATGGAGATGACTTTTTTTGGACATGTGCCTCTAATAAGAGATTGACCCCTCATTTAAAAAAATTGTCTATAATCCTTTTCTGTGCCTTCAAGTTTGAACTTCATTTTGCTCATCCCACTCCTATGTTTTTGCCTTTTGATAATTAAATGTCATAGCCAACATAATGAGGAGCAATGGTGCAGATAGTCTAAGAAGCCATCTGTTCCTCCTTCCTTACACTGCACGTTTTTTCCCAATTTTTTAAATTATTATTTGTCAGACAGTTGTCCAATACCAAATGTCCTGTATGTGGAAAGGAAGAAAAAGTACATGTAAAATCTGAAGTTGTTGTAAGTGTCAAAGAACTTTTTTATAGAAACATTTTCTGGGCCCAAATGAACATCCTTCATTCCTGTATTTGGAAGCTAAGTGAATTGGTAAAAAAAATCATCATTTTACAGTAAAAGCAAGATGCTTAAGGTATTTGTCTTGTGTGACAAACTATGCAAGAATTTACTAAATAGGAAAGTGGCTGGCATGCAAACTTTTGTTGCAAAAAGAACGCCACTCTAAAAATAAGAGATGTAGCCAGCATAAATCTGGTTACATAAATGTTCTCCCTGTGAAAAGGCACTCCTCCCCTTCTGAGGAAGGAACCACCAAACCTCCCCACTTTATTTTCTTGGATGTCTAACATAAATGGAAGAGAACACCTCTGAGTGATCGCTGTGCTGCACATGGCACAATGTGTGCCATGGGATGGAGCAGGGGCCGCCAAGGACAGAGCAATGGTCACAGCCATGGGGGGAGTTAACTGAGAATACAACCTAGATTTTTATGCAGAACAGATGAATATGGAAATAGGGTGTAATGAATGAAGCAGACTGTTTGCATGGTCTGTAAAACATTGAAGCAGCAGGACTTCTTTTTATTAGTGCAGAATAAGTCTAAAGGTAAAATTTAGTGCAAGAAATTCAAGCCAAGAGCCCAAGRTAGTTTTCTTAAATGAGAACACATGAGCCTAAAAAAAAGAATATGGACATAAAAATGACCATTAAAATGTTTTTTTCTTTAAATATTTGCTTGAGTCAGTTGTTTCTTTAATGTGCTTTCCTCTGCCATCTCCATCTGATGCCATCTGTTGCCTGTTTTTATGTGTGAGGTTGATTTTGAATCACTTTAGGCAATTATGCATATACATATTCAGAATAATAGAGCAAAATAAAGTTACTGCCTTTGCTGTTGGTAAAATTGTACTCTTTGTCAGTAATATTGTATTTGCTTATTCAAATCTTGTCCTTCTATTAGAGTTAACATTGCTGTGGGAGAAGAAACCTTGGCAGCATTTTTCTCTTATTTTGCAGCTCACGGAATCTCAGTAGTGGTTCCATCTTAATGTAAAACCTCTGCTCTCAGGATTTACTATGCCACATTAGTAACTCTTTCTAGTTAAGTGCTTTAGGAAGACAGGACCATGTGCTGGAATAAACCCAACATTTAAAATACGTGTGCTGTTGATGGGCTAAAGCTAATGGGAGATGAGGTTTTCATTTAGTCTAACAGCAAACCATGGAAGAACTAGAACTCCCTCCTTCATATGACCACACCTCCCTTTTCATTTAGTCCCATATTGTCATGAAAAATGGTGTTAGCAGGAATGGGTATTTAAGCTGTTTTGGGGGGGAGTAATGTTGTACTCCAAGAATTGTCTGTAATACTTGCTGAAAAATAGTTGAATTTTCTCACTGTGTTTATCTGCTCAAATATTCATTTTTTTTAATTGTTAGGGAATAGTGACCAAAAGCAGCAGCGGTCTAAAACTAAATTCTCACTAGTCAGCTTTGTGGGTAACAAATCAAGATCTTAATATGTCTGATATATGTAAACATAGCCAATTCTACTTCAAAAAGTCTTCAGAGTTGTGTAATTTTTTCTTTTTTGGTATCACCTAACAGAGTGAAATATTTTTGGTTTGCATTACAGAAGGGCAAATTTGGATGCTGTTTCCTTATGTACAGAGTACGGACATCCTAAATTAATAAACTAGCTTTTCATGTGATTGTTTTCATAGGAAAAATGTGTCAGTCAGAAATGCTTTTGAGGAAAAATGATGACTCTCACTTTTACCAGTGCATTAGCATTACTTTTTGGAGACTTTAATGTGAACAATTACTCTTTCATTTATTGCCAACGGTTATCAGTTTCCTTGTATAGCATTATTTTCGGTTTGTCTGTGGCCTCTCTAAAATGGCCTAAGTTGACTCTTGCACTCTTCAATTTTAAGCCTTCACTTATTCCTGTCTATTTTTTCAGGTCATGTCCTCCCCTTTAAACTCTGTGACTAATTACTACAGTTTTCTCTGTGCCACTCCTTAGACTCTTGCTCTTCATTACCAGTATTAGTGTCTCATTGAAATTGGCAGCCTGAGATGGAGTATCCTTAATGAACAGCAAGTCTTATTGCAGGTCTTGGAGTTTTCTTCTAATTGGTATTGATGAAGACCTGGGAGGGCTGTCTTTCTCAGCTGATGCAAATCCTCAGTTGACCTCTTAGGGGATATGTGTAAAAACCTCAAACCTCTCAAACCCTAGACTCTCACAGCTTACCCATGTGTTTGTCTTATTGTGTTTGTAAGACAGAGGTTGGGTTTTTATGAAATCCTTCACTTGACCTACATGCTCTTTGGATAGAGAGCAACAGTAGGTTTTTGCTTGAGCTTTAAGCTAGGCTGTGGCTATTTTTGAACTGCCCCAGGCAGCTACAAGGTGATTCTGATATAAAGGCCTCCTTTATGTGTGCGTTCCTGCACCATGRGCAGACTTGCAAAGGGATGAAATGGCTAAATGACAAACCCAATAGCCAGGTATCAGACTCAGATTAGAGGTTAATGACTATGTCTGGAAAATACTGTTGTGCCCAAAAGTGGTCATTTTGTGGGTCTGTGTAGCCACATGCTGTTCTGAGCCGTGTATCTCTGTTCAATAGACACAGAGCACCATTTGTCTCCATGTGCGTGTGCCCTCAGACGTTGAGCCTGGGTGCCTAATGGATTGTATCCTTGTAATGGCCCAGTGAAAGCCGGGACTGGTGCTGCTGAGTTACTGCAGAAGAGCTGGGTCCAAGGTTAGGCAAAAGTTCCTCTCCCAAAGTTCTGAGCTGTGGCCAGCTGAATTGCAGGCTGTATCTCACTCACTAGCACCTTTCCTCCAACACCAGACTGTGTGGCATCTTGAAAGAAAACAAATGGGAGGAATGGTTTAAAAAAAAAAAAAAGGCTAAATTTCTCAAATTATTTAGGGGATAATGTTGAAACCAAACAGGTCAATTGAGATGCACATCCTTGTCAGACTGACCCTGAGAGCTCAGCTGCTTGAGAGACAGGAAGATCTGATATTGTGTGTGCCCAGTCACCTGGACAAGGGTGCTGCTGTGGGATGGATATACATTAATGAGAGGCTGCAGCCTCTGGGCTGTGCTCTCTGAACTCTCTCCTGAGTGGAAAGGCATATTTGTGTGCCTGATGTCTGTTCTTTCTCATCTACTATATCAAACTCAACACTAAGAGCCATTCCTTGTGTGATGTTCATCCTTGGAATGGAGTCAGGGTCCCTGCTTGACACCAGTGATAGCCCTGGGTGAGGAGACACTGAAAGGAAGGGCCTGATCCCTGTCTCCATCCCTGGGGTGATTCTGCAGCTTCTCCACATACCTCTTGATGAGCCTGCTGGTTGGAGTACTAAGCATAGCCCCATTACCAAGGCATGCACGCAGGCTACTGACAGTGAGGACACCAACCCCTGCTTCAGCATCTGCACTGGTTGGGCTGCCTGCACATTGCTTCTCCCTGCACAGCAGGTATAGTGACCATACTGCCCAGTGAGCCTCCTACAGTGGAGGGGACAGAGGCCATATTCACCCTTGAAGATACTGTGGATATGACTGGATTTGACTGAGTTGCTCTTTAGAAAAGTTGCTTTCATTAATTGCTGGGTTTTTTTAGCTTGGACCAAGGCCCTGTTAGGTTTTGTGTCCATTCGCATATGTGCTTCCAGGCTTTTCACTTAAACTCAAGCTACCCTCTCTTGAATTGCTGCATGTCACCAATGTGAATTGCTTCAGTGGAAAACCATGGATTGGTTCAAGGCTTTCATGTTTTCCAGCTCCCTACTTAGGGTTTGTCACAGTCACCAAGCCTGTGCTGATGTCACTGCATTTAAAAGAAGGATTAACATTTGGGTTGCATATCACAAAGAAATATGATATATCTGACTTTCCCCCATGACCTTAGTGCCAGAACTGTGCAGAGCAAGCTGGAAGAGAAGCCAAGGATGTAATTCACAGCCATTGCATTGCATAAGGGGGAGTTAGCTAGAAAGCATAGAAAAATGCATAATGCTGGAAGAAGAAATGGGGAGAGAGTTCCTTGCTGAGGAAGCCTTCTTCTGAAATCATGGCAGAGGAGGAACGATGTCATTCCTACATACAGTTGCTTCCACTTTAAATGAGACAAATAACTGCTTCTTCAGAAAATTTCACTTTTCCAATAGATGACATTTCCACATTCCTTTTTCTGATGAGTTTTTTTGAAGGAGTCACTGGTGAACACAGCTGAAGCAAACAAAGCCTGGTACCATCATGTAACAAAACCCAGGGCCTCATGATGGCTATTGCTGGATGTAATTCATTTGCCTTGAGGAGGAGGGAGAGAGAGAGACATAGGCAGAAATACAGTGAAAACTCTGAAATAAGACAGTCATTTTTCTTGAGTCTCAAGGAAAAGGGGAAAACCCAGCAGTAACCATTTTTCCTTTGCATTCATGCCTATATTGTATTAAGTTCAGATTCTTTGTTTTAAATAAGAAACAAAAGGTCAAAATTAAGTTGTTATTGCATGAAAGGCCTGGCTAGTTGACAATTTATTTATTAATAAGCGGTATTTATTTTAATTATGACCCAAGTCCTAATTGTCTATGCCACATTACTAATTACTGTTCTGGTTTATAGCTGCAGTAAATTTCACAATGGAATTTTAATAAAAAAAATGTTTGAACAGTGAGTAAGTTTGTTTGCTTGTTATTTCAGATAACTAACATTGCAGAGCATTCTGATGATGTTTATTAGTCTATTATTTGAGAAAAATGGTACCACTGGAACTTCTGTGTTTCAGCTCATAATGTGTAAAGTCAAGATACTAATAATACTTCACACTAGAGACAGAGAATTGACAGTGGTAGCAATATAAAGGTTTATGATGGAGTGGATGATGAGCTCTTCCTGGTCATTTAAGACTTGGCACATTTGTGAGATGCAAGATGTTTTGAATTTTACTTACAGACTTTTTTGCAAGAGAAGTCAATTGATCAGCTAGAGTTACTGCTGTGTGAAAAAATTACAAGAACTACCTTTTAGAAGGGTGTTGAGGACTGTTGAAAAAGTGATTCATCAAGCAATAGATGACAGATAATTGCAAACTACCTCCAGCCAAAGCAAGATGAGCTTCCTGCAAAAGGCATGGATCAAGGACCAAAGCCAGGGGAATTTTGCTTTTTCTGACTTCTCTTATTTTTGTTCCCAGAGATATGCAGAAAAAGTATGGATGCGGAGGGTTCTTCACCCCCGTATCTCTGAAAAGCTTAATGTTGTGCCTTGATTGAGCAAAGAGAATAATGATGAATGGTGATCAAAGAATGTGAAAGAGAGTAATCAAATTATTGTGCATGAATGAAGCTTTAAAGATAGAATGAAGGGCATGTGTGTTCCTTGCTTGGTGGTAAATTCACATTTTCTCTACCTGAGGGGAGAGGCAATCAAAAGTGAGGAAGCAAGAAAGATGAACTTTATTATGGAAATGTAGTGATGTGTCCTCGGTTCATTTAGCTGAAGCTGAATGAATTCTAGGGAATAACATATCTTCTAGAATACTAACTATATTGGATGTTAACCTGAAAATCTTTGCAAAACCAGAAAATTTCTTTGCATTGTAATATCCCACATGGAAATAACTAATGCAATGAGGAGAATTAAACAGTCTAGAACTATTCATTATCCCTGCATTCACTAATTATTTCTCTCTCTTTCTTTCTGTCTCTCCCCTCTCCAGGGCTGTTCCTGCTTTCTCCCTTTCCCAGGTGACATCTGTGAATTCTTCCAGGACAGCTGCAAGGCCAGCTTGCTCAGCAGTCACAGTCACAGTCTGCTGCTTGAATTCCTCTGTGAGATGGTTGCCTATGTCTTCCTGTATGCCTGTTTCCTGCTGAAAGAATGAAGTGGTGAGTAATCGGTGCCTTGGTGCTCTGGACATAGGGAAACGAATGTCTTTCTGTGACCTGTGTGGGGGTACTCTTCTTGGCTTTATGCTTAGACACTGTAGTCTTGCTGCTAATGGGTTTGATCTGCTCCCAGTGTCAATGGCTGTTCAGCTGTTCCATCTACCTTGGTATGGGGAATATTCCAAATGTTGTAAATAAGATGGTAATATTTACAAGAATCCTAGGAAACTGCTTTGGCCAGCTAAACTGAGTGGGGAGGTCACTTTGGGCTTGATGGAGTAGTGGTTGGATGGCTCCAGGAGCCTGCATACAACTCTGTAGAAAACAGAAGGTTAAATGCCAAGCAGGGCAACGGCGATAGTTGCACAGCTTCTAGAGAATGAAAAATGAGCGGGAAGTGAACTGATAGTGTGTGGAAGGGCTGAAAGGCACAAATATAAAAGTGTTTGAGGCATGGCCGTACCGCAGGTGCAGGGACACCCAGGCTGGCTGTGCGCAAGGTATTTCCAGAGCTATGCGGCCAGTGCAGTATAAGACTCCCAGGCTAGTGCTGGGTGGGCGCCAGTGCTAGGCAGACCTTTCTGGCCCTGCACCTGCACAGTGCTCTTGCCCTGCTGTCAGACAGGAGATAGTATCTCTGCAAGGCACCGCCAGCCTCTGGCCATATGTGCTTGGGTTGGCCACTGATCTAGGTGCCGCACTGAGCTCTGTGCTGTGGTGTGGACAGGCCTGAGGGGTTAATGGCAGGGTGGGAGTAACTGGGAAGGCTCTCCGAGCGTTTCGGCAGCAGAACCGGGGAGATCCTGCAGCCCAGACAGAGCCTGCCATTGTGCAGTGTTCACTGGTGTACCTGAAAAGGAAGATGACCTTTTGATTAATGTGCCAGACAGGGCTTGGGGGACCTGATTTCATTCCCAGCTCATCTGATCACTTTTGCATAACCTTGAGCAGGTCACAGTCTCTTTGTGCCTTGCTGTGCTCTTTTCAGAGCATACAAATTGCGCATATTACTATCCTAGTTAATCTGATCCATTTTGATTTGTTGTTGACCTGTTTGCTGAAACCAGTGCTGTTTCCCGTGTTTCTGAGTTGTACACCAAGCTCAATGATATCAGTTGTCGTGTGGGGCCTCTGGGTGTTGCTGTCCTCTTTTAATGCTCCTATCAGCAGGATGGGCTGCAGACTCCAGCAAAATATCTGAGGCAGGTATTTTGGAGCTGTTTATGTTCAGCTGAGAAATAAAACTTTCTTCTGATAGCACCTTTCCTCTTTATCTTTAAAGTAAGAAGAAACTAGGTTAACCTGATCAGAGCTAGTCATATAAGAAAATATTTAGGGAAATGAAGTATGATACATCTGCAGTTTCAGGCTTCTTGGAGGTTGCTGCCTGCGGGCTGTGCCTTTGTCAACAGAGGAGCTCAGAACAGTTTTACCGAACTGAGGGTTTGTTTTCCATATACAGTTAGAGTTGCATGTGCTGTCTACAGTCTGTCAAAATTGGGGGTGCCGGCCTCTCTGAAATACAGGGACATAAAGAAATTGTTGCCTGAATTATACAGTGCTGCAAAATGAGGAAGAGGTTGTGGGACAAAACTTACAGTTTCCCTTTGCTTTTGTCACATTTGTTAGCCTTTTGGGGGGAGAGGGGGATGAGAAATTCACTAAGCAGGTGCATTACTTATTTACGTAAGTAGGGAGCTACACAATCTTTAAATTAGACTTTCTCTAGTAGACCCTTTTTCCTCAGTTGAAAGAACTGGAATCTACTAGAAAACTGCTCAGCTCTATGTTTTGTGGGGAAAATAGGTTGTATATTGAGAGCTAAGGTAAATTCTCAAAGATCAGAGGATGTGATCCATAGCTGACCTGGAGGAAAAAAGACTATTTCAAAGGAATACAATAAGCAGACTTACCCATAATTCTTTTTACTAGAACTGGAAATCTTCAGACGTGTTGAGGGATTTAGTATTCTAACTTATTCTGGATGCCAGTTTCTCCTGAGGGCACTCCAAGACACTTTCATAGCAATAGTTCATAAAATGCTACAAGAAAGTACTGTATCAGTTCAATCCAGTTTTTCTTTGTGATCTCTTCTGCAGACTGTTTATTTTTTTTATTTCCTTTGAGGCTGTCTTCCTAGATGACTTTGTTGGAGTAAGTTTTTATGGTTTCCTGGGCTGGAGGCAGACAAATACAGTAACTGCCTGCAGACTGTTTCACAACAAATAATGAGCTTTACCAGCTGCAAAGCAGATCCCTTGAGGACATATAAATGATGACCCTTCCCAGAGCACCTGAGGGCAAGTTTTCTGTTTTTCTTTTCCCTTTGACATTTCTGCTTTTACCCTTGTTGAAGGAGACATTTTTCCTTTGAATTAATTTCAGAAAGTACTGACCTGCCCTGAAATCCCAGTCCAGTACTAAAATGTATGGATTTATTGTTACACAGAAAGGAAAAGCATGTTGTATGGCCATCTGATGTGAAGCTGATATAGAGAAAATGCATTGTGAACTTAATATGTATGCGGGGGAGAGGGTGGGCATGTGGAAGGAGAAAACCCCAGGTGTGGTTTTCCTCCACAAGAAGCCTCTCAGTTCAGAAGAGTATGGCCATTCTTTACTGTTCCTCTTAGGGCCTGGATGGATATACCCCTCTGTTGCTGGAACTAACCTTTTTTTTTTTGTTTAAATACTGATTGATAGTATGTTACAAGTCAGAGTTTGTTTTATGGCTCTGGTTTAGCTCTTCCTAAATTAAGGTGGAATATATCAGCCTCATTCTTGTTATTTTAGGAAAAAAATCTCTAATAAACTGAAGATATATTTTTGTTTGTTTGTTTTTTCTTTAAGATAATCTTCTTGGTGTCCAAATGTTTTCCTGTGTGATCAATGAAGCGGCTTGTCTTACAGCTGGGGAACAGTGTAAGCCTCAGAATGTGAGTGGTATGCATGTAAGTGGTTTTCAAGTCTGGAGCAATATTAATATTTTTTTTTGGTTAAAACACATAATATTAAAGAAGAGGCTTTTAAAAAAAAGTTTCATCAGTGACCTACTAGATTTCTGCTGAAGGTGTGGAAATCCTGTGCCAGCTGTCATCAAAGCCTTCTGCTTCTTGGACAGAATAGTTATTAGCTGTATTCTTTAGAACCCAGCATCCTAGTAAATTGGTGGCTTCAGTGTCTTCATATAATAACACTTCAGAGGTCATCTTTTATTAGCAGTTCATTTTGACTTGTAGTGTATATTGAATTTTGTTGTTAAACCCCATCAACCAACTGCTGAAGCCTTGCATTGGTTGCACTACATGAATGTTATAATTTCCTTCTACCAATCTTTGGATAAATAACTCCAGAGTGCCTTAAAAGAATTTCCTGTCTTTTTTGACAGTTAAATCAGTCAAATATAGAAGGTTCCTGACAGACACAGAGACAATCCATTCTCCTGTTGGAGCTCAGCTAGTTTATTGTCCAAACCATAGTCAAGTTCTTCTCAAAATCAGGTTCTCTCATAGTGAAATACACTGGGGTTAATCATCTTTTATTAAAAGACAGCACGGTTCAGGTGACAACATGGGAAAAACAACAGGACCATGGATAAACTGTGTAACACATTCTTTGCAGAACCTCCTGAGCTGCCATATGGCAAAGAATGCAATGACCTACATCTGTAGCTATCCATGACTTGAGCTCCACAGCTCCCTGAATCAGTCAGGTGGACCTTTGGATGTGCCGCATTTATAAAGTTTTCCCCTTTACCCTCTGGGTAATAATAAGGATCTCTATGTCAAAAAGCAGACAGACAGACAGGCAGGTTCTGCTCCATAGAGCTAGCAGACTTGCTAACTAGCCTGGGTGACTGTGGAGTCCATTCACAATCGACTAAGCTTTGTTAAATAAATGAATGAGCACTTAAAACAGTTGAGAATATGTCCCAGTGTTACCTGTTTCCTAATGCTGATGATGGTGGTTAGAAGTGTTCTAAATAATAGTTATACTAGCTGTTGTCATCTTTTAGAAAAAGTTTGTATTTATTTTTCCTTATTTCCAAGTTTTGTAATCCTTTAAATGAGGCTTGGGGCTTTTGCTGAAGTAAATTTGATCACACTTTGTAGAATGGAGTTTCCATGCCCACTGAAAATATAGAGTGGGCTGGGAAAAATGGATACAGGAAAATACCTGTCTTCAAAAGAAATCTAGACAAGGAGCAAATTGAAACCTCTCCTCCAAGCAACATTCTAAAGAATTCCTCTACATAAGTGGGAAGCAGAGGTTTTTTCTTCTAGATAAAGGGTTAAAGAGACTGTGTTTTCTGGGATAAGGTTTTTTTTTGTTTTTATTGGCTTTTTTTTTTTTTTTGAGCACATGCCCCGAGTGCTTTGCAATGTGCTCTTTCGTTTAACAAAGTGGGACATGCTGGTGGTGGGAGCAAGACCCCACTTGGCTGTGTAGTGGTGATCATTATGGCCGTGATCAGCAAGGACAGTGAACAATGCATGACATGCTGCTCTCTGATCATTACTGTATGTGGGTCAAAGCCCTCGTTTTGTCTTTTTTAGCTTATGCTGTCTGAGCTTATTCATGCTTGATTTCTCTTCTTGGTTTTGACCCCTAGCCTTGAAAAATAACTAAAAAAAGAAAAAACCCTCAAGCAAATCACCAATAAAAAGCAAATCATCAATAAAGTGCAAACTTTTGTTTAAAAAAAGAAAATGTATTGGAAGCCAAGTCTGCCTGTGTGACCCTGGGCAATTATCAGTCCATGGTTCTTGAGTAGCTGTCAGTTGTGTTTCTTTCGTATCAGACAGCACTAGGCTGCAAGCTGAAACAGTTCAGAGGTGTTTTTCATCACTTGTGGACTTCTCTCTCCTTTTTATGAAATATTCTAGCTTCTTTATTTTGAGATACAGGGGGGAAAAATAGCTTCCCATGCTCAGCACACACTCTGAGGGTGTCTGGGGCTGGCCCAGGGGAGGTGCATGAGCCTATCTGGTCTGAATTAGGGCTGTCAGGGAGGAAGGGGTTGAGGAAGGGTAGGAGTCTGTAGCTTTCCTTTTGGATTCACATTCCTGTCTCTTTATCAAAAAAAAAAAAAAAGAAAAAAAAAAGGAGGGAGGCTTTATATGTTAATTGCATGTAAACAGCCAGGTCTCTGCAGCTCCAGGGGCTGCTGCAGGAACCTCTTTGTCTCCTGCCTGAAGACATTCAGGGGGAAATGAGTAGGTATCTTATCTCAGCAATGTATATGAGAGTGTACGTGTTTGTGTATCTGAGTGTATGTGTAGCCCTCAGACTGCTTTGGGGTTCTTACTTCCCCGAAGTACTGGCTGTCTGTGCTTTCTCCTTCCACATGAGCTCCACTGATGGGTGTGACCCTGTCTCCGCCAGCTACAATGGTCAAGCCTGCCTTTCATGACAATTAGATGTCCCTGGATTGAGAGAGTGTTATATAGCAGTGAAAGCCTGTTTTGAATGGGCCAGTTTAGGTGGTTGAAGCCAGTCAGCTGTGTTAGCATGATGCTTTGGGGCTGCTTTAACCTACTTCTGGTATCTGAGCTCTGTCAGAGCTTGCCTGGCTATCTTTGCACTGGATTGCTTTCTGCTGCGTGGACTTGCTTTGTGCTGGCAGGTGCAAGATAGTTAAATCAGAGAGCATTAAGAAATGCTTCTTTCCACAGGACTGTGCATATATGAGGGAGAGTAATCTGAACCAAAACTGCAAATCTGAGCATGCTTCAGCTACATGTTTTATATGGGGCCATGTGTTGTCAGGTCCCTGTGACTGTGGTTGGTGCTGCTGTACCTGGGATGCCCCTTTGGGTACCAGCTCCACAGGATGAGCCTTGGCGAAGCAGTGTGGCTGCACACTGCCATAATACTCTTGTGCTCTGGGGTGACAAAAGGCCGCCTGATGGCATTTACCATTTCCCCGTCCATTTGCAAACATTTGGGGACATCGCCACCTGCCTCAGGAAGCAGACTGCAATCCTCTCTCAGTTTACCTTGCCTTGCACTTCCAGGCATGCCCCTTTGCTAAATTACTTTTTCCTCACAGCTCGTCTTTTGTGAATGTGTAGTGTCATTGTTTAGCTTGTCACCGGAGTGTCATGTGAAGGAAGATGGTCACTGAAATAAAGTGAAAGTGTGTCTCCTATAAGCTAACTGTAGTAACAGTAAGGGTGCATGTGTGTAAACAGTAACTAGCATAAATTAAGACTGGATGAGGGTGGGAATGAGCACAGAGAATAAAACTTGCTGAAGACTGAAACAAGGCTGCAATGTCTGAATGTTAGCCAGTGCTGTATCCTCTAGAAAATTCTGTCTTTTTTTGAGTCTTTTTTGTAAGTTTGTGACACTGAGATATCATCTGTCTTATCATCTTATGCCTTATCTTCTGTCTCTATCCCCCTGCTCCAACAGTATAAGCTACCTTTTCTTTCAAAGATGATCTAATAAATAAACTAACAAAACTGTTCTCAGCTTGTACTTAGCTTTGCAATCTTCCTCTTCTATTTCAGATCCAAAGAAGAGTTTGTTTACTCCTTTGAGCTGTACCAGCTGTCCTCGTAAAAGATATTACCACTACTGTAATACTTTACTGGGAGCTGCATTCATCTAAATTCATTTGGGACTGAGATTTTTTTTTTCTCTTCTTTTTGGTCACAGCTGTAGTAGGGCCTTCATTTGAGTAATGTACACTGAAAAAGAAAGAAAGAAGTCGAGCACAACCCACTGCAAACCATTTAACTCTATCAGCAATTTGAAATGACAAGGGCGCAACCCTTTCAGTTCTTGTGCTCAGTGTTCGGTAGCTGTGCTTTGACAACCTGAATAATCATTATGAGCCTTGAAAGTTCTAAAAAAAATCCATTGTAACTGAAGTGGCTTTGGTCTGATGTATTAAACAATGACTTGTCACTCTAAGGTTTGCAGGGTCCTGGTGGGGATTACTGTGAGTTGAAGAGTAAAATATAAAATAGATGAGAGAATAACTGTGTGTGTGTGTGTGTGTGCGTGTGTGTGTGTGTATAAATATGTTTATTTACTAAGAAGGAAGAAAAAAGTGACAAAGATGGGTTTTCATTCTTCACAGTGTGGCCAAAGTATGTATCATGTGTACTATTTGGCACTTGAGAAGAATAGCAACAATGGCAGTTGTTTTAGGACCTTGGCTGCAAACAGAGCCCAGGGCTCTGCTCTTGCCACTGGCCCAGCCTGCGGGCCCATAACTGAGCAGACCCCTGAAAACTGCAACCAGTAGCTAAAATGTGATCAGCCTACAGGATGCTCTTTCTTGAGGTGTTTAAGATTACATCTGCACAGACATTTGAGCATTATACCAGCTCTGGTCTGGAAGCTGTCTACTACATTGGCATAGCATTTCATCTGAGCCAGTGAGCTCCTCTGAGGGGACTGTTTCTAATGCACAGTGCTGCACTGCAGTGATTATATGGCTTCCAGACTGGAGCTGACTTATGTTTGTCTAGTCAGCATACAGTACATAGGAATTCAGAACTGTCTGCGCTTGTTGGAGTAGATGGATGTGCCCTGCGGCTCTAACTGGACAGGACACTGCTCTTTCCCTTTAAGCCTTGCTCTGTCAGATTAAAAAAATTGGAGCTCTGCTCCATATTTCATTTAGTTTAAGATAAAACCTCTTTTTGGAACAGACTAGTTGTGAGTTCCACTAGCTGTGCACCCTCTGCTCACTCCCCTCTCCATGTTCTGTTTAAGGAATTACAGTATACTAAACACTACACTAGCACAAAGTTTCCTAAGTAATGCTTGTCTCTTGGCTGTATTCAAGTGGTACATGGATTGGGAGGTAGCTCTTGGTAAGAGCCATGTTTCTGGTTTTGGTTTTGAAGAATCCACAGGGTTCTCTCTAACTCCTGTTTTATAACCTTTCTCCTTCCCCAAAGTGGCTCAGCTCCAAAAGGGCTGACTGGGTACAATCTGCCATGCAGGCTGCCTCTGGCAGTAAGAGCTGTTAAATAACCTACATGAGGTTTTTGACAAACTGCATATATTAAATTGCAGGGTACAAAACATGCACTGTTGGCTTTAATGTCTTAGGGTGATGTGGTATGTGACTGGCTGTGGCCCTGGGGAGTCAGTGTGCTGGATGGATCCTCTGCCTTGGATAAAGACCAGAGGCCAATGGCAAATGCAACTGCTCATCGTCCTTAGGGAAAGCTTCCTAGGCAGCTTTTGAAGCATTTGCTGGCCATATCTAGCTATGACTGAGTTCTTCTAGCCTGGCTGCCCTGTGTGCATACTCAAACACAAACCCCTGTCTCCTCACTGTTGCTTTTTCATTTTCTTAGGGTTGAGCAAACTACAAAGCTGCAGTTTACAGCTTGTGAATTTTCCTTTGCCACCGAAGTGCAGCTACCTCTGAAAAGTTCATACACACAATCAAAGTGTGATGGTGGAAGAGGAGTGTTGCTTTCTTTTGTTTTCATATTTGTAAGCTTCTGTTGCATTCACAAATGCATGTCAAGGGTACCCAGAACTCTGAAGGGGCACTGACTCTGGGAGATTTTTAATACGGAAATCTTGTTTGCCAATATATTTAGAGGAGAGGTGAAGCATAACTTTAAATTGAGATTATAGGGGAGAAATCCAACAGGAAAGTCAGGATGCAAATGCTTGAGGGGGAATTTTGCTGGGATAGGATAACCTCCATCCTCTTGCAGATGAGACAGTCAAAGGGATACAAGAGGACAACTCTTCTGCTTCACACTTTTATTTTAAAAGCTCCAGCTCTTGTAGTATCTTTTCCTCTCTTCAGTGCATTATTGGGGGGAACAGTTTTGTCTGTTCAAATAATGCTTTTGTAAAGGAAGTTTTTCTTCACTGTTTCTTACCTAGCTTCAGAAAACTCCACACTGTTTAACTGAATAGCATGTTTTTCTTCTCTTAGCAAATTGTCATTGTGGCAGAATCTTTTGTGATATGATGTTTGTGGAAGGATAGCTCATGCAGAGGAAGAGATTCCACAAGATCTAAATATTAAGTTGGTGCAATGCTGCTTGTGACGTATGTAGCAAAGTACGGCTTTGTGTATGTAAAAGTGATATTCACTCCATGAGGAAGCATTGTTTCCTGAGGAGAAATTTCCCATAGTTTTGTATTCCACATAGTCAAAAGATAATCCTTTCAGTAGTATGCATAATCACTCTTTGCGAAGGTACAATAATATCATAGCTTCACACATTTAAAGCCTGGCAGTGTTACAATCATCCTATCTGACCACTGTAATGGAGGGACCAGTTTTACCCAGTAATTTCTGTTTTGGACCCGTAGCTTCTGGCTGGACTGGACGAGTGTCAGTGCAGCGCCATGAGAGGTCTTGAACCAGGAGCAGCCACACCTGGTTGCTGTAGTGTTGCTTTCCGCTCGTCGCTCCCATTTCAGTGCTGAAGCCGCACATCACAGTGTTTGCAGGAGCACTTTGGAATAACCGTTGCTGAATTGCATTGGGCGTTTGGCTTCCTAGCTTTGCCCAGAAGGGAAGCTGTCAGAGAGGCACAGAGTGCAGCCTCGGTGTGTTATTAGACTTGGGATTAAAAGGCAGGGTGTGCATTTTGCCTCTCTTCCACAGTCAGCCCATGGGCTGAAGCCAGCTCTTCAAACAGGGCAATGCCATGCTGGACAGTTGGCCAGTTTCTTGTCAGAAGTGGTTAAAGATGAGCTGAGTGATCTGCTCCTTCCTCACTAATGAGGGGATGGCTAGAGAACATCCTCTTCCAAAACACATCAAATGGAGGGCAGATCTTCTGCAGGATTTGCTCAGGCTCTCAACTAGGTGATTTCTGTGAGGACCCTTCTCCTTCCTGCTCTGTGCACAGGATGTGCTTTGATGCCTTGGCCTTTGATTGATGTGGCACAGTGGTGGTCCCTGGGGCCCACCATGGGGCATGGCTCATGGTGCTCAGGGCATGGCGCAAAGTTGGTYGGCTCTTCTCCCAGGTCTTGCCTGCTCACCCTCGAAGGGCACAGGAGGCTCCAGGCTGCAAACGGGCAGGAGGTGCATGTAAACTGCTCTCGGGACAGTAGCAAGGAAGTGTTAAATAATGTCTGCATGCCCTTCAGTAGGGTTGTTTGATCTGCCCTGTGTTAGAGCATCTTCCTGAACATAAGCAGTAAAAACACTGGTGTATGAGTGGATACTATGTAGCACACATTCAGTAGATCTGTGGAAAAACCTGAGCTCTCTTAAACACATTGAGATATTACTGCTTATGAATTGCTGCAGTCATGTACAACTTTTAGGACAAATAGGACAAGTTCCTAGTTGTCTGAGTAGGAGTCTGAGCTAATCTAATGGCTACATTTGCTTGGCTGGTACTGCCCAGGGCTGCTACGCTTCTTGCCTTTGCGATGAGTAAGTAGACGCTGCAGACAGAACCCGTTTTGATAGAATACTCGTTCTAGCTCTTCCCTCTGCTATTGATTTTAATTGCATTAATTGCTGCTATCTGATTCTGCATCCATTTGTGGTTACAGCAGGACACTTGAAACACTTAAATGGAGCAGACTGGTATTGAGAGAGTAGATTTGCTAAATGATAGAATAAAGACAGTTTTCAGCGCAGAGCGAGCAGCAGGTCACTTCCTGTTATCAGCATCACAGGATTTTTCCAGGCAAAGCACACAAGATAGTGGCTCTGCAGTAAAGATATATATGACCTTGATTTGACCTCAGGTGCTAGGAATTCGGATGTTTCCTATGTCTCAGAATACAAGCATTAGCAGCAACAAATTAAAAGGGCGGAAAATATGTCTTTTATATCAAGGGCCCTTGGAGACCATTGCTGTCACTTGATGACCTTAAGAAATGCCTGGACAACTTTTTAAGCACAGTCTAGACTGGAAAAAAGAAAAATAATTGCAGGATTGACATAAGAATGACAGGCTGGTGCTGTATGGTTTTGTGACTGGGTGGTCTCTAGCTTGTAGAAAGAAAAGCTGTGTGTGCTGATCAAAAGACTGTCTTGTCCTCTCTTTACATTTTCCTTGATTTCAGTCCGCAGTGTCCCCCCCCACCCTCCTTCTTTTTGTATGTTTGTTTCCTGGGAGGGAAATTGGATAGATTATGTTACTCTCTGCCTTCTAGCTAACTTTTAATTGCCCTAATTGCTACTGGAGGGCTGGCAGAGAAAGTTTGAAAACAACTGCAAAGAAAGGAGAGGAAAGATAAAAGATGCTTTTCTGAGGCTGGGGTGTCTTGGGGGAGAACCTGCTGGATAAAGCAAAGTGTGTATTTTAATTGTGGTAGCATTGCTATTTCTTGGACTAGATGATCTCCAGAGGTCCCTTCCAACCTTAGCGATTCTGTGATTCTGTGATTCTTGTGACTTCTTATTTTGGGACTTTTCCCTTTAGCTGACAGAAACAAAAGCAGTCATGACTACCTAGAAGAGAGAAACACTCCGCCTGAGAAAGCCAGACCTACTCCTGAAGAAGGCCTCCTGCATTGCAAGTTAGGTCTGAATATATCTTTAGAATATTTTTCTGATTCTGACAACAGAACAATTTCTGTTGCTGTACTCTTGTCTTTCCCTGTGGGAGCTGGATTGGTGGCTTCTTTCCTGACTCAACATGCTTAATACAACTTGCTTTTCAACATTTCTTTAAGCAATACTGCCTTCTCGGTATATTGCAGCAGCTGGAGTTCACATCTCTAAGACTGGGTTTGTCTATATTCTTATCTGGAAAGAAAGAAAAGAAGAAAACCTATGATTCCTTCCATAGTACACATTTCAGATTACTGAACATAAAATTTTAAAATCGACTTGCTTTGAACCCAAAGCTAGTAGTGATGGTGGAGCAAAGATTGTGGTGGAAGAGAGAAGGGAGAAGTGAAATTAGCCAAAATTGTTAGCAGCATATTAAAAAATGTTAGTAGTGACTTTAACTGAAAAAAAAAACCCAAAACAGATTTACCCTAGATTTTTAAAAAACTAGATTTAGATATTAATCAGGGATGCATTTTGCTGGTATAATAATAGGTCGAAATTTTAATAACACTTGATCTTTCTAAATTATTCGAGACATTTTTCAGCACTTCATTCACCTCACTTTCAAACATGATCATGCTAAAATAAATATAGAATTCTATTTAAATAATGCAAGAAGGGGAATAATTTTTTCTGCTGTTGTATATAAGTACCTATTTAGGATTTTTCAGAATTAAAAAAGAAGGAAATGAAGAATGATTTCAAGCTGCGGGCATTTGAAGAATCCATAGCTGGTAATTTATTCCATTAAACTTTTGGCAGTATATGTAAAGAGAAAGGAAAAAAAAAGTGGATGTAATGATATCTCTATGCAGCCATTATAAGGATGGAGACTACAAGTATTATTAGTAATACCAGACATGTGGTAAGCAAATTAAACCTTTGCTCATCCTCATAATTTTCAGTTGTTGTCATTATATGGCTACTGCAATTTGGGGTTACTGATGGAATATAAACCTGCTTGAATSTATTAATTTTCTGTTTAAATAATTCTGCCTTGATGCATCTCTGCAGGAGCTTATATATAGTTAAATATATAGGAAATCAAGATAAAAACCTGCCCTACACTTTTTAGTAGACTTTTGGTGTGGCTGAATCTAGTCAGATGACCAGGAGGGAAAACTGTTTACCCCTACTTTAGAAAGTGAAACTGCAGGGGGTTGTTTAGTACACAGAGCATTTTATGTTAGAGTACCAGGCGTCTAACTATAAACAGCTCTTCTTCCCCATGTAATACTTCTACAAGAACAAAGCACTCAAACTCTAAGTTCTTTGAAAGGTGAAAATGCTGTGAGGTTATTTCATATTTGATTAGAATTCAGCATTATTTTTTATCTTAAAGAGACAAAATCTCTGATTTTATAAGAATGTAACTTTTTAAAGCTGTCTGTTTTTAACCAAGGTACCCTAGATAAGACTATAATATACTACCCCCTGGAGTTTTGTTTGAATGATAGATGTGGCTAGAAACATGATGTAGTAGGAGAATATTGCACACTGAGAATCACAGAATCACAGAATGGTTGAGGTCGGAAGGGACCTCTGCAGATCATCTAGTCCAACCCCCCTGCTCAAGCAGGGTCACCTGGAGCACGTTGCACAGGATCGTGTCCAGGCAGGTTTTGAATATCTCCAGAGAAGGAGACTCCACAACCTCTCTGAGCAACCTCTCCCAGTGCTCTGTCACCCTCACAGTGAAGAAGTTTTTCCTCATATCCAGATGGAASTKYCTGTGTTTCAGTTTGTGCCYGTTGCCTCGCGTCCTGTCGCTCGGCACCACTGAAAAGAGTCTGGTCCCATCCTCTTGACACCCTCCCTTCAGATATTTGTACACGTTGACAAGATCCCCTCTCAGCCTTCTCTTCTCCAGGCTAAACAGGCCCAGCTCTCTCAGCCTTTCCTCATAAGAGAGATGTTCCAGTCCCCTAACCATCTTTGTAGCCCTTTGCTGGACTTGCTCC
>NW_020450452.1:309020-320348 GCF_003343035.1 Apteryx rowi | reverse complement strand
TTCAGAGAGGTGATCGAGCATGCAGGTTTCCCAGGAGGGGTAAAAGAGGATACTCCATAGTCATGTCCCATATGCACTTCCCCGCCTGCATGCACCCGCTGGAGGCACCCCAACTTGAGCTGCGTTTTGCTGACTACCCTGGCACTATAACTCTCCCCTTCCCCCATCTTTCCTAGTTTAAAGCCCTCCTTACCAGGCTGGCCAGCCTGTAGACAAAGACACAAGTGCCCTGCTTAGTGAGGTGGATAGAATGGCAAGGCGCAGGAGAAAGTTATAATGAGGCACTTGCGCTTCCTGGAGTGTCTAATTATTCTGTTTGAATGCAACTAAAAGATTTGATTAGTATATAGGAGGCAGCATAGTGGTGGAGTCTGCCTGATGATTATTGATTTTAATAAAATCAGAATTATGTATTGTCTTCAGGAAAATATTATCCTAAATTTATTTCCTTTGAAGAATTAAGAAATTAAGATAGTATGACCCTAGGGCTTTTATTTTAACTACCTCAAGCCAGATTTCCGTCTGACTCTTGGTATTTGTAGAATTTTTATTTTAAGTTTATTTGCTGTCATCCTCAAACTACTCAATATTTTCGTAGACGCACTTAAATTAGTCTTTTTTATGTCGACTGTGTTTGTGGAGCTGCTGACTTCATTACTGTGGATGTGAAGGCATACGTTCATATCTTGTGAAGAGTAAAGTGCTGTTCTTCCCAGTAAAGTGCTTCCCCCTCTCAGGGTGAGAGAGAGACCAGTTTTGTTTCTGTACTGGTTCAACTCCATCCTGAGGGTCTGTGAATGACTGGGGAGAGAGGGAGGAGGGGTTGGTTTATGGTGACTGTAATACCCCCAGCACAAGGAAACAAGGGAGTTCCTTGGGACTGCTGCAATTTGGGCTTCACGTGAAGCACTGGCCCTGTTGAAGGTAGTGGGAATTCTATCCCTGAAATCTAGTTTCTGATAAAAACACTGCCTTACTCTGCCGGAGGAGCTCAGGGAAGGCTCCAGAGCTCCCAGATTCAAAATTCTCGACAACAACAACAACAAGACACTTACGCTTAATTTCTTTTTTTAAAGTCTTTTAAGTGCAATGGTTTTCAAAGAACAAAAACCCTGATGCTCAAGGCCAGTTGAAGGTGAGGGCAATGAGGAGAGGGAAAAATCTACAGGGAAGACTGATTGTCTTGAGATTGTTCAGGTGAGGTGAGGAGGTGAGAAGCATAAGTCTTCATTCAAATACCAAAAGAAAAAGAAAATAGGTAATCTGTTTTTCATGTTTGCAATGGATAGAGCAAGAAGTAATGGACTTAAATGGCAACAGGGACTGCTGCATTTAGACGTTAGGGAAGAGAAGCTGTGTGGGACAGAATGCCTGGGGATGTTGTGGAGGTTTTTAGGAACTGATTGGATCAGCATCTGCCAGGAGTGTCATCAGTGTCCTGCCCTGGGCAAACAGAGAGACTAGATGACCTCTTGAGATCCCTCCCAGCCCATCATTTTGTCATCCTAGGGTGGGTGCTCGCAGGATGATGGGGAGCAATAGACATATTGTAGCTGTTGTGAGTGCAGAACTAACTCAGAGCTGGACCCTTCACTCAGGTGGGGCCAGCTGATAAATCACCTAGTGTAGGATCCTGGAACCCCATCCTGCAGTTACAGGTCACCCAAGAGGCTTCTCTAAAGCTTTTGAGGACCACTGAGCTCCCTGCCACAGGGGAAATGCAGCACGGGGAATATTCTTTATACTGCTAGCAGGGAACGTGGGCTTTGAGACTCTAAGGGTGGGAATCCTGCACATATGGGATGCCCAGCAGCAGTGGGGAGGGAAAGGAGATATTTGAGGAGGAAACAACTTGTAACTTATGGTGTCCCATTTGCTGCTCTTTGGA
Source organism: Apteryx rowi (assembly GCF_003343035.1). Taxonomy (NCBI): domain Eukaryota; kingdom Metazoa; phylum Chordata; class Aves; order Apterygiformes; family Apterygidae; genus Apteryx; species Apteryx rowi. The sequence continues at coordinate 318,460 of NW_020450452.1, read as the reverse complement.
GCACTTTTGCTGACAGAGCTGGCAAAAAAAGCTGTGCCAGTTAATAAGCTATCAACAGCAATGGGATTGGGAAGATGCATATGCTCTCTTACTGCCCTCCAAAGACTTACTCCAGCTCCTCCATGTTTGTGTATGTGCTTTTGTTGTTGCAGTCCCTATGAAGATATGGGAATGAATCTCTTTTTAAAAATATTTATTTTTTCAGGTGAATAAGCTGAAGTTATTTGTGAGCAAAAAGACAGCTTGCCACTCCATGATCTTGTTTTAAAATTTTACCATTTGCTATTGCTTGGTATTCATGGACTTTTATACCAAATGGTGAATCTTTCGAGGAAACAACTCACAGGCACCCTAAAAGTAGAAAATTCTTCCTTTGATCTATTCGGAGGCTGATATTTAAATATACTTGTGGAATACAGAATCAGTTTGGGAAATAATTCACTAAAACAAATAATCCCCATAAAAGATACCGGTTATCAAATCATTCTTCATGGCTGCCTTGCTGCACCTGTTTTAGTTCATTAACCACTTATTAGTAGAAAAATCATTTTTTTGGCTGATGTTTATGACAGAATGAAATTCTGTGTCATATCTTTGTCTGGCTGTGGCTGTTCTCAAGACGTACCCAGTTCCTGCTGACAGTAATAGCAGGGTGCCCGCTGTCTCTAAGTGCAGAAAGCTTTAATTCTTACAAAGCCTAGTCTTTTTTTCTGTTCCCTCCCTTCACCCAACAGTCACACACTCAGCTCACACACTTGAATGTGTGAGTCACATACTCAAAGAACTCAGCTAAAAACACTAGGTAATAATTTCTCGGGAGTCTTCCTGTCTGCTTGGCCAGTCAGGAAGCTGTATGTCATTTTTGCTTTTGATATTGCTTCTCTCTTTTACTTGCTTTGCCAGCAAGTAAATTTGACGTGTTGTGACCTCTTGAAAGAGCCACAGCCTATAAAAGCTTATCATCTCCCTTGGGGAATGGAGTTTTACCTTCCCTCCTGCTCCTCCAAAAGGCTCCAGGTATCTGTGTGTGTCAGTGTGAAAGGGTATATTGACTAATGTAAATTTTCTTGTTAAAGAAGGGCATTATAGATAGCTGACATGCTCGCTTTTAACCCAAACATGCAAAATATTTGTTTCTGTGCAGTTTAATTGTAAAATCACCAGTCCTGGGTGGGCATAGGGGATTTTTGTGGTCTGCATATGGGAATGCATGATTATGCTCCTATGGACTCACTGAATTGCCATTGAGGTGTTACCAACAGGTACAGTCCAAAGAGAAGGTCTCTCCTGCTTGCTTCTAGAGAGTGAAGGTCTCTTAAAGCTGAGATGCAGCAGGTGAGAAATGGGGCTGGTTTGGCCCCCCTAGGCCTATAGGAGGGGTCCTTACCATCTAGAGCTATCTAACAGGGGTCACTTTAAACCGAATTTGCACAATACATAACTAACTGCACTAGAAAGCTGTATTATGACAAAGGCCCATTTACCTCTACCAACCTGAGCAGGTGGGAACTACCTGCGTTGCGTCTCCGTGGCGCAGTGCTGGCAGTGTGTGTAAGCCCTCACTGCCCTCAGCTCTCGTGGGATGCAGAAGGCAGTTTCTTTGCTGGTGAATAAGCTCTCTGTTTTCAGCCAGGCCTCTGCCCATCCACAGTGCCTGCTCACTGTCTTGGTTTCATTTCATTGCTTCCAGCGTTCCTTTACTTTTTTCTATTTCTCTTGACATGGCAGAGATGCATACAACTGTGGTTCAGCCAATTCTAAAAACCCTGCATTTTCAACTGGTTCCCCAAAAGACACCCTCTTTTGTTTGTTTTGAGTTTTTTTTTTTCCATGGGAGCTTCTTATTGCCAAAGTCTCAAGTGGTCACTGATATGGACAGTGAATTCTGTTGTTTCAGCTACACTGTTGCACAAAGAAGCTTAACTTATTCCCAGTAAATGGATGGGGGAAGACTGACTAGTAGGTCCTTCAGCTTTATCAAGGTCTGTTGGTGCTCATGGGTCTGAGAGGCTTGCAGGTAGTTACTTTCCATCATAATACAAGTATAATCAGATGTATTAACTAATCTTGAATGAGATATTGGATTAATAATATTTTTATCTGCCATATTTTCTCTGCTATATAAAATATTTATTTAATACTCCTTATTAAATAAAGTTGTTCTATGTATAAAGGCCTGATTAAACTTTTTTTCCCTGAAGGAGAAGCCTTGAATTTAGTGCTGAAACATCTACACAAGATTCAAGATAAGAGTGCTTATATATGTTAGATGAGTGGTGATGATTTGATTTAGATTTGGTTAAAGTTTGCTGAATATACACATTTATGAAATGACACCAAGTTCCTATGCCAAAATCTAGCCCAATATTTGAATAAAGTTGTTTGATGTTGTTTGATGCTGACAATGCTTATTTTTTGGCTGTAACCATAGAGATATGGGCTTTTCCCAGTTGAATTCCTCCTGGCTCTGTTGAAGCTACACTGATTACTGGTCTTCTTAAACAGCTATCATTTTGCTTGACCACTAAGTAGTAGACACTGGCTAGTTACATTTAATCTATTATGAGTTTTGTATTTGCAATTACATGAAAGATATTGCCAAATCACCACCATGAAGGTCAAGAATTTAAATATGAAAATCTTTCCTGTGATTGCTGCAAGGCATTTTTCTGCCTCTGGAAAGCCATCACTGTGACAGAGCTGCATGTACCACTGCTATAGTAGCACTTAAAAACAGACAATCCATCTTGCAAAAGCATTGGCTGGGACACCTCAGATGTAGAGTGACTGTTAAGGTAAATGAGGCTTATCCCCGAGATTTACTGAGATTTTATTGCTACTAATCATAGTTTGCACACTTTTTCTGTTTACCTCCTGGGAACTGTTTTTTAAAATTAAAGACTTAAAATGCTGTTTGCAAATGCATTTTAGTTGTCGTGCCTTTATGAGAGATCAAACAGAGGTAGATGTTACCGCTATTGTAACCTTTTTGAAGTCTGTAGGATAAACCATGTTGAATGACCCATAATATAAATTCACTCTAGACTCGCTGGTGTTTTTTGGCTTGTATAACAGATTCTATCTTGACAACAGCATAGCAGTTCATCTTTGTATTTCAAATCCTATCTGCTCCTCCAGATCTGAAATTTATACTGCCTGTGAAAATTCCGTAATTGGAACTGGGTAGCTTTCTTCCTTGTTTCGTTCCAGTAGTGTAGGTATCTTTAGAGTCAGCCTAAGAGCACCACCTAGGACACAGGGACCTGGGAGGTGTTGGGACAAGGGCTGCACATGTCGGGGGCATGATTTGTCCCTCCCTTGGATTTCTCCCTGCAGCCTAATGAGAACGAACTGGCTCCCAGATCTTGCCGTTCCTTTAGGGAAATCTCCTCTGTTACTAAGCTCTCAGAACCCCGTGTCATACGTACTGTCAGTAGCTACTTCTGTCACTCATCATGATGGGACGCCTTTTATCTTGTAAGGAGTGTTTTTGGGTTTGGAATCAAGCGTGTGCAAATAAAGTTTCTTTACACATTTATTTTTTTTTTTAATCTGGAAAGTGCGGCTGTTATGCTCTTGCACCCACCCACAGCAACACCACTCCCTGGCGAGTGCCATTACCCGTGTCCCGGGGGCCTGCGGGTGCCACACAGAGAGGTGAACGAGCCCGCCAGCCCGCAGCGCCTTTCTGCTCTCGGTGCTCGGGGCGGTCCGCGGGGCGTGCGGGGTCACCAGCGCTGGGTAGCGCTCTTCCGCCGTAAGTCACGCCTGGCGGCCTCTGTGGAGTTGCGCTAGGTATGGCTTTCCTGAATCTTTGCCACATGCTCAATTTCAAACACGTTTTTAGGGCCTTTTTCCTGAGCCACCTTCTGGAGATGCTGCCGTCGGAGGTTTCCATCCTCTGGCGTGTTACGGGGGAGTAGGGCGGTTCAGCCGTGCAGCAGCAGCTGTGCAGGCAGAGACCGCAGCTGCTGCTCGCTGGTCTTTTTGGAGACCCAGAAAGCTGCTTTACAGATGAAGGGGGCGCAGGCTTGCAGGCCTCCTGCCTCCCTCCCCATGTGGCTGCTGCGCATGCAGCTTCCTCGCAGCCACCCGCTGCAGACCAGCAGAAGAGACGCTCTTCGGTTTCATTTAAAGGCCTTCATTTAAAGGTCTTTGATGGTACAGGGTGATGTACCTAACACATGGCCTGAGCTCAAATCTTCCTGAGGTGAGAATCTTTCTGCCTGCTTAAGAGTTGTCACAATTGGTTTTGTCTTCCTTGTTTCGCAGCTGATTTGGCAGAATCTATAGTGGATTAAATAACATGGGTCACTTCTTCTCACCTATTTTCTGTTTTGTGATCTGATGATCTCAAGCCAGGGAATAGCTACCGCTAATAGGTATGATTTTTTCCAGAGGTGGAAATAATGCAGCTTAACAGTTTTGTGTCATTGGGTCTACATTTTTCTGTGTGAACAATTTAAAGAGCAAGCAGAATGGCTTCTGGATACTGCCTTTGCGATGGTCTCCGCAATCTGATGGGAGGCTATCAGTCACCATCCCCAAGTGGTAGCACTTTCCAAATACTGATTTCACCTTGCTTTTTATGGATGGTGTGGCCGTCTGAGGATCTCAGAAGTTTGATTAAAGTTCTTGAACTGAACTCTTGCTCAGTTCTCTCTCAAGGACTAGCTGAAAAGGAGAGACGTTATGTGTGGAGATGCTTGCACATTCTCTTGTGTTACGAGAAAAAGGGGTAACAAGTTGGTTCAGTTAAACTGGTGATACTGAGTATTTCAGGTGACTAGATCAGCACTATAAAGTTTCTAAGTAGCCRCAGAAGCTGCAGCAAATTTCTGTAATCTAGGGCCCTGCTGCAACATACTCTTTTGCTTGTGGCTAGAACAACATTCTAGACAAAATAAAATAAAAATAGTAATAAAATAGGAGCAATGTAGGTATGAAATATAAAATCATTTTACTGTTAGTCAGAAAGGGGGGAGAAAAGCAATAGATGGAAAGACCAAACTGAAGTCATTACTGAAAACACATAAAATGAGGGTGAACTGTTCTGCTGTACTGAAGAGCTTGTACTAGTGGCCAGTGTCTAAAATATGTCGTTCTGTAACAGTTCTGTCCTCTACCTGCCAAAAGGAGGCATATAAGGGTCTCACATTTAGTGTAGCATAGTTGTAAAAGCGATTCAGGAATTCTTCTGCAGGAGAAAAAGCAAACTGCAACTCTGCCTCAAATGATTTTCTAGGCCCAGGTAAGCATGAAGTGACATACCATATACTATATTTTGACAAGACAGTTGTTCTTTACTAAACCAGGGTCTCTTTTCAGTTGAACTAAATTGCATTCAGAAGAACAAACAAGAGAGCTCTGATCCGGGTACATGCTGAGTGCTTTCTGTCAGGTGCTCAATGCCAGCCCCTTTCATCAACTCAGAGCTTTTTTTAATGCAAGGCTCTAATTGGTGTCATACCAGGATGAAATGTGGCTTGAGAGGAAGTGTAAGCCAGGAAGTAGATTCTTATTAACTGTGCCTTTCTTAGTGCTTGCTGAGCATATACAAAGCAAGCTTCTCATAGAAAATCTCAAGAAACTTACTTTTTGAGTTCCATCTTGTTTCTGAAAAGCTTGGCATATATATATATATATATGTCTGTGGGTGGGTGTGCACATCTATATATACACACAGAGAGGCACATATATGTAAATACGTATGTGTGTATATATATATATGCACACATACACACATTTTTATAAGTGTATATATATATGCACACTTTTATATATATAAAAGATATATATATATCTATATCATGACATTTATTTCACAGCAGCCTCCAAATGGAACATTTTTCCCCTCTTGCAGGGTTTTCCTTTCCCATACCGCTCTCCTTACCCAGGCTGCCTCACCACCTATCCTAACTGCATCCTGCCAAGGCATTCAGTGACCCTGGGAAGCAGACTTTGTGGCCTGGTGCCCAGCCGTGGTTCCTAGGACCCGCTTCTCATTCCTTCAAAGCTCCTCTGATGACCTGTGTGAGGTTTGTGGAGTGGCAGCTCCTCAGGGGACTTTGGTTTGCTTTGCTCCAGAGAAGGCTTGAGCAAAAGCAATCAAAGTTTGCTTGGTTTAGTCTTGAAACCCTGTGCTGACCCTGGTGCACTTCACATTTCTTGCAATGCTTTGAGGAACCTTTAGAGCTTTGAGGTGTAATGCTGTTGGCATGAGTCTGGGGCCCAGGTTTCTGATGTGAGCTGTACTTTCATCCTCATCCAGCAGAGCACTTACGTACCTATCCTATTTAAGTTTACAAATAGTTCCACTGCAGTCAGTGGGGCTGTTGGCAAGCATTAAGCTACAGACATGTGCTGCAGGCTTAAAGTCTCTCTGTGGTTTGGAGACTCTATAACCCTCATTCTATGCAGTGTGATAAACATTTTAAGTCTGGATTGAGTTTAGGTGTTTGGGTTTTTCTTTTTGTCTTTTTTTCATAATGATCTCCTTGCAGCAGGAAAAATAATAGTTTTATTAATTACAACCTAATAGTACAGTCCTAATAGGTCAGTAATAGTACTGTCAATACTTGTAGCAATGTTTGCGAACTAATACTGGACAGATATTCTAGAAGATGTTTGCATATTTAACAGATCATGAAAAGGAAAAGAACACAAAAGAAACCAGCTCAAACATGCCTTTTCTGGTCTTGTAGTGGTGCTGAAAGCCCTTCTGGCTGTTAACTGTCTTTGTTGTAATCTAATACACACAGATTTAAGTATGAACCCATCCAAGTTTGAGTCACAGCCATTCAATAAAGACTCTGTCAATGGGGGAGCTGCTGTAGCACACAGTGGCAAGGCAAACAATTACCCTTTTTTGTTTGTATACCAGAAATACGAGTGTAAAGGGCTAAATGTATGATAAAAATTCTTCATGTTGAACACCCACACTTTGACATGAGCATTCTGAGGCAAGTCAGAGTGGAAAGGGAAAGAATTTGTGGCTCTCAGGGACAAAGGCGCTACAGAGGAGCTCAGCCATCAACTACAAATTTTATGCATTTTTATTGAAGGATTTTTGAAAACAAAAGCCAAAAGAGAGGGAAAGTCAATGTGAAGAGCAATTATTTATCATTAATTGTATTAATTGTGATTTCTTTTTTCAGAAGGCTCTATCAGGTGTATAAATGTGTCCTGTTTCTTTTTATTTCATTTTTGATTTTGTTTAAAGGAAACTGTGCTTTTATAGCATTGAGGCAATTCTGACAACTTTGCCCCAGTTTTAATATAGACTACATATCTTCATAAAACATGTACCATAGCGTACGTAGGAGCCATCAGAAGCCTGTCATCAAACTCTACTTTTTAATTATAGACCATTTGCCATGTTCATCATGAAGATTGTATTAAAGTTCTCAATTATCCCTTCCGTTTCTCTTTAAAATATTTGAGGGTCCTTGAATGAAATACTCTTGAACATTCTCATTCATGTTCCCATAAACTGAGTAGTAATGATTTTAGTCCTAAAAGAAGAGAAAATGATCCATACATTATTAATTGTTATATTGATAGTCAAGTCACCAAGATGATACAAAAATGTAATCATGGATTTAAGAACCTGTAGTTCCTTTTATGAAAGTTGAAGTGCATGCAATATTCTTGTTTTCTGGTTGGTGTTTAAGAACTAGAAGTGGACAATGGCTGCTGTAGTGTATTCTATGATAAAACCAGTAGGTGAGACTTCATTTTGCATCTTAGTTAGTGTAATAGTGTAATACAATTTAAAACCATATTGGAAACTAGTTTTTCACTTACCAGCAAAACTGAGATTTTATGTGGAAACACTCTTCCTTTGGAAAAGTTAGCTGTGACAAGAACTTTGATCCTGCTTCATGGAAAAAGTAGTCTCAGGAAAACCTTCCAAGTTAGGATCATTAATTCATTTTTACAGGCTGAGGCTAACTTTTATACTGAGCACTTCTTCATGAAAAAATGTACAGCATTTCATTTTTCTAAGCCACCAGAGACTCTGAAAGCTCTCTGAAAACTATGATAATTTAGATTAAAAATCTGTTTTTTCTCATCCAGCAGAAAATAAGTTTATCAATATGTCTGGTAAACTGCTAATTTTCTAGGGAGTGCTCAATATATAAGTTGATGATCTTGATCCATAAAAAGGAACTCTTAGACATGACTCATAAACCTGTCTGTGATTCTAATGCGCTTTTCAGTTTTGAATAAATGAGTTGTCCTAGGTGTTAAATGGGCCCAGTCACATTTTTATCTACATATGATTTATGATGTTAAACCTGTGATAAGTAATTAGAATGTGAATGGTAGTAGAACAGCTTAGTCCTTCAGTAGTTGGTTATAGGAGCAGATCCTAATTACAAAGAACATATTTATTAATACGGATACATATATTCCACTTCTGTAGTTCTTGGGTTTCCTGGGAAAATTACCACCATGTTATCAAAAATAATTTCCCCCATGTGCATGTAGTGTGTTGATTAACAAGTTTAATAACTTTCAGTGTTTTTATAGTCTTCTAAAGTCTTATCTGTCTTCCTGGCTTCTGTGCTTTTCCTAGTCATGTAGACAATCCCAAAAGGAAGACAAAAACAAGGGCTCTTGAGACACTGAAGTGAGACAGCTGATTAGTCCTAAGGCAGCTTCAAAGTAGATAAGCAGACTAGGTCAGATATGTACTAAGGACAAAGATAAATCATTTAGAAGGACCATTCATTCAGAGGTACAAAGCACTTGACTGGAAGATTTATGAAACTTTAAAAACGTATGCTCAGAAACATTTGGATTAATAAATAACATGGCTGAAACTTGGGTTAGAGCTTGCTTGGATGTCTTTAGTTTATAGGTTGCTCTTGAAAAATGAAGAGTTCAGTGAGCTATGAAATTCTAAAAAGAGATTTTTATTTTTTGCCATCCCTATCCTTCTTGTGTGTATGATTTTTTTTCTATTTGAATAACCTGATATTTTTATTTGTTTTCAGATTAATGAACTGCAAAGAATGAGAGATGATGATTTTTGTTTTCCAGAGTGTACACATGCTTTTCAGAAATTGATCTGTTCTTGTCCACATCAATAATATAGTGAGTTTGTGGGTATTTTTTCCTTCTCAAACCACATCTCCAGTTACTCAGCTGCTGTGGTTAGGCTGGAACCACATTTTTCAAATATTATTACTGACAAATTTTAAACTCACCCCCCCCMCACACAGCCTTTAATGGGAGTTAGCGTAGAAAGTGCCAAGCATCTTTCTCTGCAAATCTGGCTTTTCTGAGAGTATCAAGCAGTAAGATGAGCAACATCTTATCTCATAAGTCACCTTTCAAAATGCATGTCAACAGGATTTTGCTTAGGGACTTCCCACTGAGTTTAGGGAACAAGCAGCAGGTAGAATTTGACCCCATCTGCTGAGGTAGATACT